>NC_092048.1:48476938-48722401 GCF_003086295.3 Arachis hypogaea
CGAAAATTTTGGTTTGGTTTTCTAAAAATTTTAAGTTTGGTGTTCTTTCTTCATGTTCTTGTGTTCTTGTGAGTCTTCAAAGTGTTCTTGAGTTTTCCTTGTGTCTTGATCTTAAAATTTTTAATTTGGTGTTCCTTGGTGTTTTCCCTCCAAAATTTTCAAAAACAAGGAGCATTAGATCTAAAATTTTAAATCTTGTACTATCTTATTGTTTTTCTCTCTCCTCACTAAATTCAAAAATATCTTTTCAAAATATCTCTTCTAACTTCCTAACTTCTTATCTTTTCAAAATTTGTTTCAACTAACCAACTAACTTTTTGTTTGTTTCTTAACTTTTTCAAAACTACCTAACTAACTCTCTCTCTCTCTAATTTCGAAATATCTTCCCTCTTTTTCAAAAATTTCTTTTTTATTAACTAATTAATTTTTATTTTTTTTATAAAAAAAAATTTAATTTCAAAATTCAAATTCTTTTTAGTTATTTTATTTTATTTAAGTATTTACTTCTTATAAAATAAAATAAATAAAAAGATAAATCAGTCCAAGTTATATCCATATATCCATCATGGACATAAGTGGAAATGAACAGTCCAGGAAACTCTGGGGTCATATTCTAACCCCTCTACTGCTTCATATGGAGTAGCATATGCATACCCTCCATTGGAGTTAGTAGCTTTGAGTTGAATCCTCAGCTCATTATCATGGTGCAGCAAAGTTGCCAGTATTCCGGTCTCCACAGGAAGAACCTACAGAGTTTCTGGCACAATTTTTACAAATTGCTGACACAGTACATGATAAGGAAATAGATCAGGATGTCACAGACTATACTGTTTCCATTTGCTGTAAAAGATCAAGCTAAGAGGTGGTTAAATAACCAACCTAAGGCCAGCATAAGAACATGGAAACAGCTGACAGAAAAATTCCTGAATCAGTATTTTCCTCCAAAAAGGATGACACAGCTAAGGCTGGACATCCAAGGCTTTAAACAAGGAGATAATGAATCTCTTTATGATGCCTGGGAGAGATACAGAGAGATGCTACGAAAATGCCCCTCTGAAATGTTTTCAGAGTGGGTTCAGTTAGACATCTTCTACTATGGGCTTGCAGAAGGAGCTCAGATGTCTCTAGATTACTCAGCTGGTGGATCTATCCATATGAGAAAAACAATTGAAGAGGCTCAAGAGCTCATTGATACAGTTGCCAGGAATCAGCATCTGTATCTAAGCAGCAACTCTTCCATGAATGAAGAGGTTAAAACAGTAACTGCTGAATTCAGTACTGTAAAACAAGCTGCTGAATTCAATCAGCAATTGGATTTTCTAACAAAGCAGCTAGCCGAATTCAAGGACAGGCTACAGGAGACAAGGATAGCTAATATACATATGGACGAACAGTTTAAGCAAACAAAGCAGCAACTATCAAGGCAAATAGCAGAAGAATGCCAAGCAGTTCAATTAAGAAGTGGGAAAACATTAAATACCCCACCTCAAGGCATCAAAAATTCAAGAAATGAGCGACCCACCAAAGATTCACCTGAGGACAGTAAGAGCCCAGGAAAAAATAATTCTGGCACTAAAATGCCAGAAAATGGGTGGAAGGCTGGCGCTGAACGCCCAGACCATGCCCAAAATTGGCGTTCAGCGCCAGAAACAAGGCAGGATTGGCGTTCAACGCCAGAAATAGGCAAGAATCTGGCGTTGAACGCCCAAATGGGGCAGAATCCAGCGTTGAACGCCCAAAATGGATACATTTCTGGCGTTCAGGCGCCAGGAACAGACAGTGAGCTGGCGTCTAACGTCACTCCAGCTTCTGACTCTGGCACTCAATTGCCAGTGAGGGATCAGACACACACAAGTGCTGATAACAACCCCTCTAAAAAGGCTTCTTTAACCACTAAGGTTGAGGAATATAAAGCCAAGATACCTTATCCTCAGAAACTCCGGAAGAGGAGCAGGATAAGCAATTTGCTCGCTTTGCAGATTATCTAAGGACTCTGGAAATAAAGATTCCATTTGCAGAAGCACTTGAGCAAATACCTTCTTATGCCAAGTTCATGAAAGAGATCTTGAGTCATAAAAAGGAGTGGAGAGAAACAGAAAGAGTTCTCCTCACTGAAGAATGCAGTGCAGTCATT
Source organism: Arachis hypogaea (assembly GCF_003086295.3). Taxonomy (NCBI): domain Eukaryota; kingdom Viridiplantae; phylum Streptophyta; class Magnoliopsida; order Fabales; family Fabaceae; genus Arachis; species Arachis hypogaea. Next base: position 48,479,073 of record NC_092048.1, read on the forward strand.
CTGAAAAGCTTTCCTGAAAAGCTTAAAGACCCTGGGAGTTTTCTGATACCATGCATATTAGAAGGTGATTGCACCAAGACAGCTTTATGCGATCTTGGGGCAAGCATCAACCTGATACCTGCATCCACTATCAGGAAGCTTGGCTTAACTGAAGAAGTTAAACCAACCCGGATATGTCTCCAACTTGCTGATGGTTCCACTAAATACCCATCAGGCGTGATTGAGGACATGATTGTCAGAGTTGGGCCATTCGCCTTTCCCACTGACTTTGTTGTGCTGGAAATGGAGGAGCACAAGAGTGCTACTCTCATTCTAGGAAGACCCTTCCTAGCAACTGGACGATCCCTCATTGATGTCCAACAGGGGGAAATAACTCTGAGAGTCAATGATGATGAGTTTAAGTTGAACGCTGTCAAAGCCATGCAGCATCCAGACACATCAACAGACTGCATGAAAATTGATCTCATTGACTCTTTGGTAGAAGAGATCAACATGGCTGAGAGTCTCGAATCAGAGTTGGAAGACATCTTTAAAGATGTTCAGCCTGATTTGGAGGATTCAGAGGACATGAAAGAGCCTCTGAACTTTCTTCTGAAAGAGGAAAAACCTCCTAAACCCGAGCTCAAGCCACTACCACCATCCTTGAAATATGCATTTCTGGGAGAAGGTGACACTTTTCCAGTGATCATAAGCTCTGCTTTAAATTCACAGGAAGAGGAAGCACTTATTCAAGTGCTAAGGACACACAAGACAGCTCTTGGGTGGTCCATAGGTGACCTTAAGGGCATAAGCCCAGCTAGATGCATGCACAAAATCCTATTGGAGGATAATGCCAAACCAGTGGTTCAACCACAGAGGTGGCTAAATCCAGCCATGAAGGAAGTGGTGCAGAAAGAGGTCACCAAGTTACTAGAGGCTGGGATTATTTATCCTATTTCTGATAGCCCCTGGGTGAGCCCTGTTCAAGTCGTCCCAAAAAAGGGAGGCATGACAGTGATTCATAATGAAAAAAATGAACTGGTTCCCACAAGAACAGTTACAGGGTGGCGCATGTGTATTGACTACAGAAGGCTCAATACAGCCACCAGAAAGGATCATTTTCCTTTACCATTCATAGACCAGATGCTAGAGAGACTAGCAGGTCATGATTATTACTGCTTTTTGGATGGCTATTCAGGCTATAACCAGATTGCAGTGGATCCCCAGGATCAAGAGAAAACAGCATTCACATGCCCATCTGGAGTGTTTGCTTATAGAAGGATGCCATTTGGGCTATGTAATGCGCCTGCAACCTTCCAGAGATGCATGCTCTCTATTTTCTCTGACATGGTGGAAAAATTTCTGGAAGTCTTCATGGATGACTTCTCAGTATATGGAGACTCATTCAGCTCCTGTCTTGATCACCTGAAACTTGTTCTGAAAAGATGCCAAGAAACCAACCTAGTTTTAAACTGGGAAAAGTGTCACTTCATGGTGACTGAAGGAATTGTTCTTGGGCATAAAATCTCAAACAAGGGAATAGAGGTGGATCAAGCAAAAATAGAGGTAATTGAAAAATTACCACCACCTGCCAATGTTAAGGCAATCAGAAGCTTTCTGGGGCATGCAGGATTCTATAGGAGGTTTATAAAGGATTTTTCAAAAATCGCAAAACCTCTAAGCAATTTGCTAGCTGCTGACACGCCATTTGTGTTTGACACAGCATGCCTGCAGGCGTTTGAAACGCTGAAAGCTAAGCTGGTCACAGCACCAGTCATTTCTGCACTAGACTGGACATTGCCATTTGAGTTAATGTGTGATGCCAGTGATCATGCCATTGGTGCAGTATTGGGACAGAGGCATGACAAGTTTCTGCATGTCATTATTATGCCAGTCGCGTTCTAAATGATGCCCAGAAAAATTACACAACCACAGAAAAAGAACTACTTGCAGTGGTTTACGCCATTGACAAGTTCAGATCATACTTAGTAGGATCAAAAGTGATTGTGTATACTGACCATGCTGCTCTTAAATATCTACTCACAAAGCAGGATTCAAAACCCAGGCTCATCAGATGGGTATTGCTTCTGCAAGAGTTTGATATAGAAATAAGAGACAGAAAAGGGACAGAGAACCAAGTGGCTGATCATCTGTCCCGGATAGAGCCAGTGGAAGGGACGTCCCTCCCCTTTCTTGAGATCTCTGAGACGTTCCCTGATGAGCATCTATTTGCCATTCAGGAAGCACCATGGTTTGCCGATATTGCAAACTATAAAGCTGCACGGTTCATACCCAAGGAGTACAATAGAATACAAAAGAAGAAATTAGTCACTGATGCAAAGTACTACTTGTGGGATGAACCCTATCTCTTTAAGAGATGTGCAGACGGAATTATCCGTAGGTGTGTCCCTAGAGAGGAAGCACAGAGAATCCTATGGCATTGCCACGGATCTCAATATGGAGGCCATTTCGGAGGTGAGCGAACAACCACCAAGGTCCTCCAATGTGACTTCTATTGGCCCACACTCTATAAAGATTCCCGAGAGTTTGTACGTAATTGTGACAGTTGCCAAAGAGCTGGTAATCTGCCTCATGGTTACGCCATGCCTCAACAAGGAATCTTGGAAATTGAGTTGTTTGACGTTTGGGGAATTGACTTCATAGGACCTTTTCCACCATCATATTCAAACACTTATATTCTGGTGGCAGTTGACTATGTATCAAAATGGGTTGAGGCTATTGCCACACCCACCAATGATACTAAAACAGTGCTGAAGTTCCTCCAGAAACATATCTTTAGCAGGTTTGGTGTCCCTAGAGTGTTAATCAGTGATGGGGGCACTCACTTCTGCAATAAACAGCTTTACTCTGCCATGGTTCGGTATGGAATTCGCCACAAAGTGGCCACACCATATCATCCACAAACCAATGGGCAAGCTGAAGTCTCTAACAGAGAATTAAAGAGAATCCTGGAACGGACAGTAAATACCCGTAGAAAGGATTGGGCAAGGAGCTTGGATGATGCTCTGTGGGCTTACAGAACAGCATTCAAGACCCCTATAGGGACCTCTCCATACCAACTCGTGTATGGTAAGGCATGCCACTTGCCCGTGGAACTGGAACATAAGGCCTACTGGGCAACCAAATTCCTAAACTTTGATGCCAAATTAGCAGGAGAAAAACGATTGCTCCAGCTAAATGAGCTAGAGGAATTCAGATTCACAGCTTTCGAAAATGCCAAGCTTTATAAAGAAAAATAAAAAAATGGCATGACAGAAAGCTGTCATCTAGAATCTTTGAACCAGGACAGAAGGTCCTGTTGTTTAACTCTAGACTTAGGCTATTCCCCGGGAAACTGAAATCCCAGTGGAGGGGACCATACGTGATTACAAGTGTGTCACCATATGGTTATGTGGAGCTTCAAGATATTGATTCTGATAAGAAGTTCATTGTCAATGGACAGAGAATCAAGCATTATCTTGAAGGCAACATTGAGCAAGAATGCTCAAGGCTGAAGCTAGATTAAAAGCTCAGCAAGGTCCAGCTAAAGACAATAAAGAAGCGCTTGCTGGGAGGCAACCCAGCCATGGGGCATCAATCCTCTAAGCATTTTTGCCCTATTTTTATTTTTATTTGTTTATATAAAGTTCACTGACACTAAGGTACAGAATCATTTGTATAAGTTTACAGGGTTACAGAAGGAATCGGCACACAAAATAGAGTAAAAGAGCTCAATGGCAAGAAAACGCCAGTAATGGTAGCAATCTGGGCGTTCAACGCCAGAAATGGCCACCCACTGGGCGTTGAACGCCAGCAATGGCAGCAACTGGGCGCTGAACGCCCAGGAGATCAGCATTTGGGCGCTGAACGCCCAAAACAAGCAGTGTTTGGGCGTTCAAACGCCAGGAAGACAGGGAGGAGCCAAATCCATTTGTCCCACACGTATTTCCATTTTAATTTCAAATTTTATGCTTCAATGCATGATTTTTACATGAACATGTCAAGAACCCTGATTTCTAAAATCCTTAATTTCTAAAAATCCATCTTTCCAAATTCAATCCAACTCTTTTCAAAATCTTTTCTGAAAACAAATCTATCTTTTTCACTCAAAAATCTTTTCAACTAATCCATATCTTTTTCAAATATCCATATTATCTTTTTCAAATTTCAGAGTTATCTTTTTCAAAAATCTATCATATCTTTTCAAAATTAAACTCTATCTTCTATCTTATCTTTTTCAACTCAATCTTTTTATCTTATCTCTTCCATTTTTTCGAAAAGCCACCCCTTTAAAATTGGGTTCGGCCTCCCCCCTCCTCCATCAACAAGTGCACCTCGATCTCCTTCTATCCCTCTCCTTTCTTTTCTTTTGCTTGAGGACAAGCAAACCTCTAAGTTGGTGTGTTTTTCCGAGATCACTAAGATCATGGCTCCCAAAGGAAAACAATCCACTCCAAGAGGCAAGAAAGAGAGCGTTCCAAAACCACTTTGGAATCAAGGGAAGTTCTTATCTAAAGAACATTCAGACCATTTTCTTAAAGTAATGGGTCTAAGATCAGTGATCCCGGAAGTTAGATTCGATCTGAAAGAAGACGAATATCCGGAGATCCAGGAGCAAATTCGAATCAGGAACTGGGAAGTCCTAGCTAATCCTGAAACGAAAATAGGAAGGAACATGGTCCAGGAGTTCTATGCTAATATGTGGCAGACTGACAAGCAAAGACTATCTGGAACTGCCTGCTACGAATTTCGGACCATGGTCAGGGGAAAGATTGTTCATACCACCCCTGACAAGATCAGAGAGATATTAAAGCTACCTCAGCTAAAGGATGATCCAGACTCCTTCAACAGGAGGATGATGAGAGCAGACATTGGCCTGGATAAGATTCTAGAGGACATATGTATCCCTGGAGCCAGGTGGACCACCAACACAAAGGGCGTCCCAAATCAACTCAAGAGGGAGGATTTCAAACCAGTTGCCAGAGGATGGCTGGACTTCATTGGGCGTTCTCTGTTGCCCACTAGCAACCATTCTGAAGTCACAGTTAAAAGAGCAGTGATGATTCATTGCATCATGATGGGAAAGGAAGTGGAGGTTCATCAGCTGATTTCAACTGAGCTCTATAAGATTGCTAACAAAAATTCAAAAGAGGCCAGGTTGGCTTATCCAAGCGTGATTTCTCTGCTCTGCAAGGACGCTGGAGTCAAGATGGGAATAACTGAATATATCCTAATTGAAAAGTCAATCACCAAAGCATCAATGGAGAGACAACAAGCACAGGAGGATCTTATCAAGAAGAGAGCACGGGAATTCCTCCCAGAGATTCCTCAAGCGGAATATTGGGAATATCTTGAGACGTCTGTCACCAAGATACAGGAAGCTATGGAGCAAATAATAAAACAACAGAAGGAACACAGTCAAATGCTGACCCATATGTTTAAAGAACAAGAAGAGCAGGGATGTGACTTAAGGGAACTGAAGCGCCAAAAGTCTTCTGTAATACCAAGCATCCCAAGGATCAGAGGAACCCCCATACCCCCAGAATAAAGGTTGTTAATTTCCAATTTCTGCCTTAACTCTGTGACAGTGTCCTTATAAAAAGTTTACCTTAGAAGTCATATAATAGTAATTAGTATCTATTTGATTTTATCTCCAATTAAGCTATAGTTTATTTTTCTCATCATCATTAAACATGAATAAAATAGTAGATCTTTTGAATAAGAAGCAATAAAATTTCGAGTTTAATAAAAGAAATTCTAATTAGTTAAATGTGGTGGCAATGCTTTCTGTCTTCTGAATGAATGCTTGAACAGTGCATATGTCTTTTGAATTTGTTGTTTAAGACTGTTAAATATGTTGGCTCTTGAAAGAATGATGAACATGAGACATGTTATTGATAATCTGAAAATCATAAAAATGATTCTTGAAGCAAGAAAAAGCAGCAAAGAACAAAGCTTGCAGAAAAAAAAAAAAGCAAGCAGAAAAAGCCAAAAGCTCTTAAAACCAAAAGGCAAGGGCAAATAAAAAGGATCCCAAGGCTTTGAGCATTAGTGGATAGGAGGGCCTAAAGGACTAAAATCCTGGTCTAAGCGGCTAAACCAAGCTGTCCCTAACCATGTGCTTGTGGCGTGCAGGTGTCAAGTGAAAACTTGAGACTGAGCGGTTAAAGTCAAGGTCCAAAGCAAAAAGAAGAGTGTGCTTAAGAACTCTGGACACCTCTAATTGGGGACTTTAGCAAAGCTGAGTCACAATCTGAAAAGGTTCACCCAGTTATGTGTCTGTGGCATTTATGTATCCGGTAGTAATACTGGAAAACAAAGTGCTTAGGGCCACGGCCAAGACTCATAAAGAAGCTGTGTTCAAGAATCATCACACTGAACTAAGAGAATCAATAACACTATCTGAATTCTGAGTTCCTATAGATGCCAATCACTCTGAGCTTCAATGGATAAAGTGAGATGCCAAAACTGTTCAGAAGCAAAAAGCTACTAGTCCCGCTCATCTAATTAGGATCTGAGCTTCAATCAAAAACTCTGAGATATTATTTCTTCTCAACCTATTAGTCTTCTATTTTATTTGTCTAGTTGCTTGAGGACAAGCAACAGTTTAAGTTTGGTGTTGTGATGAGCGGATATTTTATACGCTTTTTGGGGATAATTTCATATAGTTTTGAGTATGTTTTAGTTAGTTTTTAGTCTATTTCTATTAGTTTTTAGGAAAAATTCATATTTCTGGACTTTACTATGAGTTGTGTGTTTTTCTGTAATTTCAGGTATTTTTCTGGCTGAAATTGAAGGAGCTGAGCAAAAATCTGATTCAGGCTGAAAAAGGACTGCTGATGCTGTTGGATTCTGACCTCCCTGCACTCAAAGTAGATTTTCTGGAGCTACAGAACTCGAAATGGCGTGCTTTCAATTGCGTTGGAAAGTAGACATCCAGGGCTTTCCAGCAATATATAATAGTCCATACTTTGCACAAGAATAGACGACGTAAACTGGCGTTCAACGCCAGTTCTCTGCCCAATTCTGGCGTCCAGCGCCAGAAAAGGATCAAAAGCTGGAGTTGAACGCCCAAACTGGCATAAAAACTGGCGTTCAACTCCACAAATGGCCTCTGCACGTGAATTACTTAAGTCTCAGCCCCAGCACACACCAAGTGGGCCCCAGCACACACCAAGTGGGCCCCAGAAGTGGATCTCTGCATCATCCATCATAGTTTATCCAATTTTTGTAAACCTAGGCTACTAGTTTAGTATTTAAACAACTTTTAGAGACTTATTTTGTATCTCATGACATTTCAGATCTAAACTTTGTATCCTCTGACGGCATGAGTCTCTAAACCCCATTGTTGGGGGTGAGGAGCTCTGCTGTGTCTCGATGAATTAATGCAAGTATTTCTGTTTTCTATTCAAACACGCTTGTTCCTATCTAAGATGTTCATTCACGCTTAACTGTGATGAAGGTGATGATCAGTGACATTCATCACCTTCCTCAAACCATGAACGTGTGCCTGACAACCACCTCCGTTCTATATCCGATTGAATGAGTATCTCTGAGATCTCTTAATCAGAATCTCCGTGGTATAAGCTAGAACTGATGGCGGCATTCATGAGAATCCGGAAAGTCTAAACCTTGTCTGTGGTATTCCGAGTAGGATTCAAGGATTGAATGACTGTGACGAGCTTCAAACTCCTGAAGGCTGGGCGTTAGTGACAGATGCAAAAGGATAGTAAATCCTATTCCAACCGGATCGAGAACCAACCGGTGATTAGCCGTGCTGTGACAGAGCGCGTGAGCGTAGTTTTCACTGGAAGGATGGAAGGTAGCCATTGACAACGGTGATCCACCAACACACAGCTTGCCATAGGAGGACGTGCGTGCGTGAATTAGAAGACAGAAGAAAGCAGAGATTCAGAAGACAAAGCATCTCCAAAACTCCAACATATTCTCCATTACTGCACAACAAGTAATCTTTAATTTATGCTCTCTTGGTTATTCACAATTCAACTGATAAACATAATTGATTTCCTGACTAAGATTTACAAGATAACCATAGATTGCTTCAAACCAACAATCTCCGTGGGATTCGACCCTTACTCACGTAAGATATTACTTGGACGACCCAGTGCACTTGTTGGTTAGTGGTACGCGTTGTGAAAAGTGTGACTCACAATTCGTGCACCAATCATGTTCCGCAATGTATTTGATGCTCTGAGCCTACGGGACACCGACTTGAGGGGCCACCAACACAGCGTTGTCGGCCTAGGCGATAACTTCATCAAGCCCGACGGAGTAGTTTTCCTCCCGGTCTCCATTGGCGGAGGTCGGGGGAAGAGGTCACTAATGGCGGAGTTCGTTACCTTAAGGGACTCCACGGTCTAAAACCTCATCTTGGGAGGAAGACCATCAACGAGTTTGGGGCGGTAATTTGCACCAAACTAATTCTAATGAAGTGTGTTGCTGATGATGGATCAGTGAGGACCATCAGGGGAGATCTGGAGATGGCGGTTGCATGCGAAAACGCTAGCCTCTCCCTAAGGAAGAAGTCTAGAGAAGCATCTGGTGTCTTCCTTGCCGACCTGGACGCCAGGGTTGATGACAAACCCAGGCCGGAACCAGAGGGGGACCTTGAAATGTTCAGAGTCGGCGGATGAGAAGTTTACCTTTGTAAACAGAAACCTACCCCATGACTTGAAAGAACCTCTGATGGAGATGATCAGAGCTAACGGTGACTTGTTTGCCTGGACTCCGGCCGACATGCCGGGTATAGACCCCCAGTTCATGTCGCACCAGCTATCTGTGAGACCAGAGGCAAAGCCAGTGGCCCAAAGGAGGAGAAAAATGTCCCAAGAAAGGTCGGAAGAGGTGGTCGAGCAAACGGGCAGCCTACTAGAAGCGGGCTTCATTTGGGAACTCGACTACTCAACTTGGCTGTCGAATGTGGTCTTGGTGAAAAAGCCCAGTGGGAAATGGAGAATGTGCGTGGATTATTTTGACCTTAACAAAGCGTGTCCCAAGGATTCCTTCCCCCTTCCCAATATCGATGCTCTTGTTGATGCGGCGGCGGGTTACCGGTATATAAGTTTCATGGATGCCTATTCTGGGTACAATCAGATACCGATGCACCGGCCAGATGAAGAGAGAACGACGTTCATAACGCCATGAGGGACATACTACTACAAGGTGATGCCGTTCGGACTGAAGAATGCAGGGGCTACATACCAAAGGCTGATGAACAAGGTCTTCAAAGACCTCATCGGCAAGACGGTGGAGGTATACGTAGATGACATCTTGGTCAAGACTGCCAAAGCCGAGGACCTCATCGGTGACCTGGAAAATGTCTTCACCTCTCTTCGACGACACGGTATGAGGCTTAATCCGCTCAAGTGTGCCTTCGCCGTCGAAGCTGGAAAATTCTTGGGGTTCATGATAACCCAAAGAGGAGTGGAGGCCAACCCGGAAAAGTGTGAAGCAATCCTACAAATGAAAAGCCCGGGAAGTTTGAAAGACGTCCGGAGGTTGGCGGGCAGACTCACCGCGCTATCCCGCTTCCTCGGTGCATTGGCAGCCAAAGCTCTTCCCTTCTTTAACCTGATGAAGAAGGGGATCGCATTCGAGTGGACCCTGGCATGTGAGGAGGCTTCCAAACACTTCAAAGAGATAATCTCGGCACCACCTGTCCTCGCGAGGCCTAAGAATGGAGAAGTGCTGTACTTGTACTTAGCGGTAACCGATGAGGCATTGGCAGTGGTCTTGGTGCGAGAAGAGGGGAAGACCCAGCAACCAATATATTTTGTGAGTAAAGCACTATAAGGAGCAGAGCTAAGGTATAGCAAGCTGGAGAAGGTAGCATATGCGCTCCTGACCTCGTCGCGCAGGTTGCGGCAGTACTTTCAAGGACACCAAGTAATCGTTAGGACGGATCAGGCAATTCGACAAGTACTCCAGAAACCAGATCTGGCGGGTAGAATGATGACTTGGGCTGTCGAACTATCCCAATACGACTTGCAGTATGAACCCAGGCACGCGATCAAAGCTCAAGCCATGGCTGACTTCCTGGTAGAGGTCACAGGGGACCCTGCCAGGACTTCAAACAGACGGTAGAGGCTCCACATGGACGGAGCATCCAACCAAACGTTCGGAGGAGCAGGAATCATCTTAGAAAATCCAATTGGAGTTTTATACAAGCAGTCAGTCAAGTTCGAATTCCCGGTGTCGAATAATCAAGCAGAATACGAGACCCTACTAGGCGGCCTAGCTCTGGCAAGGGAGGTCGGAGCTACGAGGATGGAAATATGTAGTGACTAACAGGTCGTGACGTCACAGATCAATGGGACCTACCAAGTCGAAGATTCATTATTGTAGAAATACCTGGAGAAAGTCAGAGAGTTGAGTAAGCAATTCGAGGAAGTCACTGTCCAACACGTCCCGAGAGAGAGAGAGAAACACACGGGCAGATCTCCTATCAAAACTGGCGAGCACAAAACCAGGGACGGGGAACCAATCTCTCATCCAAGGTTTGATAAAGGAACCGGCAGTAGCTTTGCATCTAACTCAGGCAGAACCCTCTTGGATGAGCCCAATCGTTGATTTCTTCGAAAGGGCCAAACTCCCCAGCGACGAGAAAGTGGCAATGACAATAAGGTGAGAAGCAGAAAAGTATGCAATCATACAGGGCCAGTTGTTTAAGAAGGGGCTTAGCCAACCCCTCTTGAAGTGCCTGTGTCCCGACCAAATGGACTATGTGCTCAGAGAAGTCCATGAAGGATGCTGCGGTCATCACATCGGAGGGAAGGCCCTAGCCAGAAAGCTCGTCAGAATAGGTTATTACTGGCCCTCTATGATGGCGAATTCTAAGGAATTCGTTAAAAGGTGCAAAAAATGCCAAGAGAACACCAATTTCCACAAGGCACTAGTGACCGAACTGAGTCTAATAACAGCTTTCCGACCTTTCTCGCAGTGGGGAATCGATTTGTTAGGACCCTTCCCAGTAGGGCCGGGACAGGTCAAATACCTAATAGTGGCCATTGATTATTACACCAAGTGGATAGAGGCCGAGCCGCTGGCTAGCATATCCTCGGTAAACTGCCGGAAGTTCATGTGGAGACAGGTAATAGCCAGGTTCGGAATCCCGGAAGTCGTCATCTTGGATAATGGAACCCAGTTCGCTAACAAGAGATTCGGGGAATTCCTCACCGGTCTGGGCATACAGCAAAAGTTCTCGTTAGTTGAGCACCCCCAGACTAACGGACAAGTCGAAGCGGCGAACAAGGTCATCTTGCAGGGCCTCAAGAAGCGACTTGACTAGAAAAAGGGAACATGGGCAGATGAGCTAGCATCGGTTCTCTGGTCTTATCGCACAACCCAGCAGTCATCTACCGGAGAGACCCCTTCCGACTCACATATGGGATAGACACAATAATACCCGTAGAGATCGGCAAATTGAGCCCGCGGCTACTCCTGGGCGGAGTCAAAAAATCCGTGGAAAAAGACTTGGTGGATAAAGCCAGGGAGATGGCCCACTTGTCGAAGACGACATTGAAGCAGAGGATGGCTCTGCACTACAATACCAAAGTACTCAAGAGAGAGTTTGAGCAGAACGACCTGGTCCTGCGACGTAACGACGTCAGGTTACCGACGCCTGGGCAAGGAAAGCTGGCGGCGAATTGGGATGGCCCGTACCGGGTGAAGGAGGTGCTCGGCAACGGCACCTACAGATTGGAACGGCTTGATGGCAAAGAAATACCAAGGACTTGGAACGCGGTTAACCTAAGGAGATTCTATCCCTAGTAGCCAAGGCATGCTGGGCGAGCAGGCGCCCCACTGATTCAACCGGGCGAGTAAGATCTGTATTGCTGTATGTGGGATCATTTGTCCTATGATTATTGTTTATCCTATGTCTTTTTTGCACTGCATTTATATTACTCGGCATTATCATGCCCATATTATCATGCCCCATTGATTTTATTTGAAACTCATCATATTCTCTTTTCACGCTTAAATAATTAAAGAAAAACAAAATGACACCCCGGGATTGATCACTTCGGGAACCTAAAATGTTAAAAGCCATAAGTCGGCTCCAACGACTACCAAGAAAAACGATTAGCTACCAGTAAAATGGTAAGAAATGGAGACGGTAGACAAGCAATTAGTTACATATATGTCAAAAACGGCAACCAAGTTTACCAAAACAATACTTGTTACATATACGCCAAAAAACGGCAGTCAATAAGTTCGCCAAAAGTATATAGAAATCTACATATTACAAAAAGCAAAGTACAAAGGCAAGACCAAATCACTTCTTCGGGATGTCGACAATCTTGCCATCCTTGATAGTCTTGAAGACGCTAACAGCGGAGGTGTCGAAGTTGGGAGCTAGCAGCTTTACTTGAGCCTTGAGGGCCTCCTCAGTCATCAAGATGGCATTCTTCCCTTGCTTCACGGTCTCCTTGTACTTCCTTTTTAATTCGGCCGCCTCATCCTTAGCCGCAGTTGCCGAGGCCAGGGCCTCATCACGCTCTTTTTCGACCTCTTTTACCTTGCCCTGAGCAGCGTTGAGCTGACCCTCCAGAGTTATCTCCCGCTCGGTAAGCCACGCGACGGCGGCATCAGAAGTCTTAACCTTCTCTACGGCAGTAGCCAGTAGCTCCCAAAGTGATTCAACTTCAGCCTTGTATTTGTTGTTTGCTTGAATAGAGGACTCAAGCTTGTTCTCCAAGGAATACGTCCCCGCCAGAGCAAACTCCGCCTTCCTCGCTATAGCTGCTCTTCGGAGCAGCGTACGATACATCCACCTCGCCTACACAGGGAGATCCCCACTATAGAAGAAGTCCTCCGTGCTCGGGAGCAGTTGGGAATCGATAAAGTTCCCGACATCGAAGTTCTTCTCCATCACGGTAAGAACTCCCTCCGGGCTAGAAGACGGTTTCCTCTTTCTCGGGTTGTCCACTATCATCACGTCCAGATTCTCCACCTCGATCTCCGGCTGAGGTTTCGGGCCACCACTAGTCCCGATCACCTTACCTTGGGAGGGCTGGGATTGAGCTCTAGCCTCGAGGGTATTCTCAGAAGGCTCCTCCTGGTTATCAGTGGCCTGGTTCTCGGTGGCCAGTTCCTTGTCGCTATTGCCAGCAAGGAAGGTGTTAAACAAAGCTTCAAGGCCAACTTGCTCGCCAGCCATTGACACTGGTGCAGAACATGGAAACTCGTTAGTCGTTGGGCCAGATAATCAAACAAGCATAATAACAGAAGCAAAAAAAAAAACACCACTACTCGCGTATATAATTCCTAGCTACATCCTGATCACCCATAAGAAGATGAAGATTAACATGATTTTTTTCCAAATACAGCCAATAAGACGTCGGCAACCCTTTTATTCTTCGAGGACAATCCCTTATATGTAACTTTGGTAAAGGCGTTGGCTCCCCCCCCCCCAAAACTCCAATAGGTCGGGATGCGGCATTCTCCCCCAACGTCAACCAAAATGGGTGATGGCCCTCCATTGGACGAACTTCAAAATATTTATCTTTAAACCCATGGTAAGAGTCCTCAAACAAACCAAAATTCCTCCGACCCTAGGCAGACCGGAAAGACATAAAGCCCTTCTTCGTCTTTCCCTCTTTAGAGGGATTTGTCAAAGTAAAAAGAAACAAAAAGACTTCGACGGAAACCGGCAGCTCCAAATATTCACAGACCATCTCGAAACAGCGGATCGAAGCCCAGCTATTCGGATGCAATTGAGATGGGGCTATGTCACACCAGTTGAGTAGCGTCATCTGAAAGGGGGAAAAGGGGATGCGAACTCTCAGTTGGGTGAATATTGCCTTATAGAACTAGATCCAATCGGCAACTCGGGGGGAGTGCTGATTTAGTTGATAGATCCACTCATTTGGGGCTGGGACGAAGACCTCATAATGGGATTCCTCATCGGTCCCACCACAAAGATACTCGGCTTGCCGGAACTCGGTGAGCTCCACTAGATCCATTTGGTTGGGAGAATCCTTTACGTCTAAAGTTACCCAAGCATACCAGTCGTAAGGTACTCTTGGAACGGGAGCCCGTGCAACGGGGCGTGAGGCCATAGGACGCCAGGCCATACCTATAGTGGGGGCACCACTCAGTTAGTCTAAGAGACCGGGAGGTCGGCGCTAATACCAGAAAGCTATAGTTTGCCTACCAGAAACTTACAGTCAAGCTAAGCCTAAATCTAGTCAAAACAAGGCCTAAAAGACCAACATTTTGGAATGGTAAGCCCCTAATGCATCTACCTACTGCTAACGTCATTTAGCATGCAATTCAACCCAAAGGAACACCATGCATACAGAAATGGCACGAAATAGAAAAACGAAGCTATACAAGTTAGAAGAATGAGAAATAGAGCGTACCTGGATAGTAGCGTTGGTGTGAAGGAGTCGAAAGGATGAGGGAGGCTTGAGTGAAGGGGGAAGATCACCGCAGTGAATTTGGAATGGAGAAGGAGAATATCGAAAGATTGTGATGATAGTAGAAGTTGAAAAACTGAATGAGAATCTGTAAAGAAAATTGACGCATAAAGAAGCACGAAAGACAGGGGTAGAATAGTCAATACACACGGGATTTTGAATAACCCATTATGAGCATTAAACGCTCAGCACGAAAAACGAGACGTGAAGCGGCGCAGCCCTACAACGAAGAAGCTCACGCGCCCAAGAGACGCGTCCCGATCACGAGCAGGCGGCCGACCGACACCACACGCGAGGGGAAGCAGAACGCGCCACCTACGGCTCCCATGGCCATAGCTAGCGCGTTAGGCGGCACTGTTGCGGCCTAGCCCAGCTGGCCTCATGGCCGACCCGGCCAACGTGCTGCTTCATTGGATCTGGGCGACTGGTTTACGGGGCACCACACAACCGAACTTTGACCCGGGTATCTTTCCTCCAGGGAGCCAGCTCACTTGGCAACATCTGGCAAAGAAAAACTTCACGGAAGGTGGGCCTGTGCTTGAGGGGCCCACCTCTAACACGGTATATATGGGGAGGGCCCTACCCCTCCCCCAAGGTACGTCACCATACCCTACTCTCTGCTACCTGCATACTTCCTGACTTGGGTGTCGGAGTGTCATTACAGGTGGCTCCCCCCAATCTACACGAAGAGCTCGAGAGGTCGTGCGCTCGCACATCACTTCCACCAGGCCCATATTCAAGCTTATCTCCACCAATTCCCAGGGATCTATCCTGACCCGTCCGGAACTCCGAGGTACCGAACAGTATGTGTATCACTCAATCATTGTAATATTCAAAGATGAACACTTTTTTTTTATCTCATCTTTAAACACCATTTACATTTAGTCAATGTCAAATCTATACATGCATCATTAAATTTTTTTTATTAGAATTGTATTGTGGCCAAAATTAACAGTGTGATAAATATAAATATTCAAGTTAATTGTCTAAAACCAGAATATATATATATATATAGAGAGATGTATGTGTGTGCGTCTAAACATATGAATATAATCATAATCAACTCACTTAAACTAATTTTTTTTAATATTATATAATAATTAATAAATTTATCATCCTCCCATGTTCACATACTAGTTTGACTAAAAAGAAAAATAAAAAATTAGATGAACACTTTTCTTTTATCTCATCTTTAAACACCATTTACATTCAGTCAATGTCAAATCTATACATGCATCATTAAATTTTTTTTATTAGAATTGTATTGTGGCCAAAATTAACAGTGTGATAAATATAAATATTCAAGTTAATTGTCTAAAACCAGAATATATATATATATATATATAGATGTATGTGTGTGCGTCTAAACATATGAATATAATCATAATCAACTCACTTAAACTAATTTTTTTAATATTATATAATAATTAATAAATTTATCATCCTCCCATGTTCACATACTAGTTTGACTAAAAAGAAAAATAAAATTCATTTTTTATTTTTATTTTTTTCCCACTAGATGACCATGATGATATGACACATAGTTTTTGAATTTTGCTAACTAACTAATCGATCTCAACCCGTTTAAAGTTTAAACAGCTCTCAGTTTGAGCCAATTATGGGTATTTAAGTTAGTTATGTATTTTTTTAATTTTTAGTTTGGGTCTTAACTAGTTATGTGAGATAGCTTAGTTTTTTTTAACGTATCTCTAAATCCGTCAAATTAAAGGCTAATCTGCCGTAAATTTAAACTTCATTAAGGGATTTGCTGCTAATTACTACACACACAAGATAAAATTCGAACCCCTTATGTCTGCTTAAGCGGACTAGTAAACTAATCAATAGAATAACTCAAGTTAGTTTGTTAAATAGCATAGTTATCCCGCTCCTTTGACTTTGGTCTTGGGAGAATAAGAATCAATTTGGATTGACTTTTGAAATACTTATTTTGTTCATCTTTTTTAAAAGGATCCTTTTTCAATAGACAAAAGTTATTTTATATTTGAATAGATTTTTTAAAAAGTATTTTAATTATTAAAAATGTCTCTTATGCTTTATTTTAAGCAAAGACGTTAGTTTTTAGAAGAAGCAAATAATTTATTTATTCAATAAAAATACTATTTTTAAAAGATGTATTTAAATAGTTTAAGATTGCATAAAAATAATTAAAAAGAAAGTAATTTTTCACTCAAAAAAGCTATTTAAATAGTTTAAAAATTACCTAAAACTGGTGTGATTTGGGCTTAGATGTGACGTCCAAATTCCTTCTAATGAGATTTTCAACATCTTCTCTAGTGAAGCATAGTCGTTTGAGGTCTTTAAGTGAGAATAGGGATTGGTATCTACAAAGAACTACTATACTTAAGTTGGCAAGGGTTGAAATTACCTCATTGTGCTAGGGTACTTATAAGAGAGAATGATTACTTGATCATTACTCTGAAACTCCTTCTTCTATAGTGGTGGGTAGTTATTTTCCAATGTTTAAGAAATTATTGTTATCCCTTATTTCAAATAGTGGACGAGTTTATAGGCATGCACGTTGGTGCAGTTGTACCCTTACTACACAAGTCTGGCTGGACACGGCTCTAAGGATCCGCGTTTCAGTTGTAACACCCTTACTACTAGAATGTCACACTTCCGACTGCGCTACTCTGATAGCGTGGATATTACGACGACTTAACATAATATTTATATACTAAGATAGGAGCCTTTTTAACACTTAAAACCATATAACGTTTTCTTTAAAAAGAAGAAGAAACCAAAAACCTTTTTATTTTAAAACATACATACATGCATACAGACCAGATACAACACTTAAAAATATACATATACATAATAATAACTTACAAGCATTACATACCACAACTCCTATCCCTCTTACGAAAATTATAAGGATAAATGTGACGAAAAAATAATAACCAAGATAATACAAAATATCATATAATCAGAAACTAAATAAACTCTTCATAAACTTCTTCATTCATATCCTGAAAAGAAAAATCTGTAGGGGATGGGAATATCATCTTTTGCAGGGTTCTCAGTAGAGGGTTAAGGAATTGCTATAACAAGATATGTAAAAGAAAACTATTTTCAAATACAATGATCGTTGTTCGTCTTATGTACCTTTTTGAAAACCAATGATTTAATATTCAAAAAAACCTTTTTAAATAAAGAATTAGTTAATTATCCAAAATCCAAAACCTTTTCCTTTCTTATAAAAAAAATCTTAAAAGTTTTTCTAGACTGTTGATGCGGGAAAAACTTGTCTCTCAACAAATCTCCCTTCGGCAAGTGTACCGAATTTGTCGTCAAGTAAAAACTCACAATAGAGTGAGGTCGAATCCCACAGGGATTGATTGATCAAGCAACTTTAATTAGAAGAATGTTCTAGTTGAGTGAATCCAGAATTTGGGTTGAGAGTTGCAGAAAATAAAATGGCGGGAATGTAAATAACAGAAAAGTAAATGCTAGAATTAAAGGACTGGAAGTAAATGACTGAAAATAAATTGCAGAATTGTAAATGGGAATGGGGGATTTGCTCATAAAAGTAAATGGCAGAAATTAAAGAGAATGGGTAAGATCAGAAATGGGGAGTTCATTGGGCTTAGGAGATGTTGCAATTCTCCGGATCAAATTCATTTTCATCTCTTCCTCAATCAATGCACTCATTGATCTCCTTGGCAATCTTAAGTGATTGAATTACAATTTCTTGCAATTCAATCTCTCAAATCTTGATCAATAGCCAATTCCTTGGTCAATTGCTCATGAGAAGAGATGAAGTATGGTCACTGATTATACCACATGCATTTCCCAAATCAAGTATTGAGAGGGTTATAGTCACATACCCATCCAAACCCAATTTGGTCCAGCATGAGAAAGCATTTCTAGCTTGATCTCTTCATTCCTCTTTCAAGGTTCAAAAGAGATCCAAGTTTGAATAGCTTATCTTCCAAGATAACTACTCAATTGGATGAAGATCGAAAGCTTTCAAGTAAAATCAAGAGAAAAGATAGAAGAAGAATAATGAAAACTAGTATTGATCCATCAAATTACAACAGAGCTCCCTAACCCAATGAAAGGGGTTTAGTTGTTCATAGCTCTTGAAAATAAAAACAAAGATGGAGAATACATCATAAAACTAGAAAATGCAGAGAAGGTAAAATACAGAGAGTAGTTCTCTTTTTCCAGCCTCCAGAACTCCCTTTTACAATTCAAAGCTACTCCTATATATACTACTCTTCTCAGCTTCTAGTTTGCTCTTCAAGTCTTGGGCCTTTGGATCTTGAGTTTGAAGCAGTTCTTTTCTTCATTTGGGCTTGGCTTTACTTGCAGAGAGAAAGTGCTAAGTGGGCAGAGACTTTTGCTCAGGGCGTTAGGGGTGTTAACATTTAGTGAAAGTATAAGTTCGAGAACGTTAGTGGAACTTAACATTTTCACTAACGTTCCAATGTATCCCTTTGCCTCACGTTAGAGCCCACGTTAACTAGGTTAACGTGGCTTTTAACGTGGCCTTGCCAACCTTCGAGAACGTTAGTGACACTCAACATTGTCACTAACGTTCCAGTGTGCCCTTTTTTGCTTCACGTTAAAGCCCACGTTAACTAGGTTAACGTGGCTTCTAACGTGGCTTTGCCAAACTTCGAGAACGTTAGTGACACTCAACATTGTCACTAACGTTCCAAGGTGCCCTTATGTCTCACGTTAGAGTCCACGTTAATTAGGTTAACGTGGCTTCTAACGTGGCCATTCTTAGCCATCCCAACGTTAGTGACAATGTTGAGTGTCACTAACGTTGGCTCATCATTCATTCCTCATCGTTAGCTTCCACGTTAACTAAGTTAACGTGGCTCTTGGGGAGTTGTGTGGTTGCTTCCAACGTTAGTGACTATGTTGAGTGTCACTAACGTTATCGACAACTCTCACCTCTTACGTTAGCTCCCACGTTAACCAAGTTAATGTGGGAGTTAACGTGGTGTGTTGCATCCTTAGGCCAACGTTAGTGATAATGTTGAATGTCACTAACGTTGACTTCTCTTCCCCCTTTAACGTTAGAGGCCACGTTAACTAGGTTAACGTGGGCTCTAACGTGGCCACTCATGAGTGTTTGCCAACGTTAGTGACAATGTTAAGTGTCACTAACGTTGGCTCAACTTCCCTTCTCCACGTTAGAGTTCACGTTAACTTAGTTAACGTGACTCTTAACGTGGGCAATGATGGCTTTGAGAGTGT
This sequence comes from Arachis hypogaea, assembly GCF_003086295.3. Classification (NCBI taxonomy): domain Eukaryota; kingdom Viridiplantae; phylum Streptophyta; class Magnoliopsida; order Fabales; family Fabaceae; genus Arachis; species Arachis hypogaea. Next base: position 48,498,722 of record NC_092048.1, read on the forward strand.
TATTGGCAATCACTTTTCTCATTATCCTTGCAAGTTACCTTCCTTTCCTTGCTTCCTTTGGTCCTGAAATCAAGCAATAGAGTGCATCAAAGTTCTAGTCCAAGTCATGGGCAATGCAACATACAATTTGTCACTAAACTTATGCAAAATCCTCATGAAATAATGTAAAATGCACAATGTATGCTTGAATCAAGGTGTAAGTGAATATCTACCCAAAACTAGCTTATTTCCTAAGGAAATGCATGAAACTAACCTAAAAACAGTAAAGAAAAGGTCAGTGAAACTGGCCAAGATGCCCTGGCATCAACTGTATGAATAACCAATCTATTCCAAGCATAGGTTCATTAAGTCTATGGTGAACTAGCTTGACTTTTCATACGTCACTAAATTTCAAACACAAACCAATCGCGATCTCCGGCCCATCATATAATCAATCATGGCCTCAAGCACAAGAAACTCAATCAACATCCAATTCACAACAATCCAACCAATTAGTCACAAACACAAGTAATGAGGTTCAAACACAATCAAGAGAAATTACATTAGGTATAGCAATTAGCAGTTAAACAGAATTATTCACGTAGGCAAACTAATTACAATATGCACACCCAAACAATGTCACATAGATGCATATGATGAATGTCTGTCCTAATTGGCCATGATATCACTTGTCGGTTCAACAGCCAACCTGACACATCCCTTTGGAATATTGCCTTTCAGCCACGAATAAAAATAGGTACCCCTAGGGATATAGTGCCCGGCTCACTTTTTCTAGGGATATAGTGCCTGGCACACTTTTGCAACTTAACAGATCTCGTCTCAATCAAAACCAAACTCATCTTTATCCTGCTTTCAAAATCATTCTTAGCTCTCTTACTTTCAAAACCAAAACATATTTAGTTCACATCTCACCAAGAGTCAATTTTTCTTAAATCAATTTTCTTTAAAACCAAAATCACTTTTGGTAACATTCTCCGAAAACGCCAAGCAACATCAAAATCATATCAATTGTAAATCTCTTTGAAAAGACTCAGAAATCATTCATTCTTAAACCATTTGCTTAATCACTTTAAATCAGGAGTTATTAATTAAACTCCACGGCAAAACCTCAAGGCCTCAGGGGAGGACAACTAATCTCTTTTCCGTAAATTCATTAAAGATTCTTAAAATCATAGCTTCTTAATTTAAATCAATCAAAATAAAATTTATTCCAGAAATCTCGAACAAATTTCAAAACCAAATCATTTAAAACAAAACCAATTCAGTTAAATAAAAAACAAATTTCAGTTTCATTCTTAAATCTGAAACATCCCCAAAGGCTCAAAAATCGTTCCGTTTTGCTAAATGAAACTTTAACTTTTTTCAAGACGTGCAAAACAAAATTAGTCAATCAAGATTCAATTACTTTGAAATTCACTAAAACTCCTTCGAATGTAGTACCTTTAATCAAATTCAAAGCGTAAATCTTTTCATATTTAAATCGACCTCAAAAACATAATACTTTTCTTAAATAAATTAAAATCAAAAGATAATTCTTTTCTAAATAAATCGAACTCAAAATAGTATAATTCTTTCCTTACTAAATCAAACTCAAACATAATACTTAATAAATAAAACTCAACTAAATGCCTTTCTCCATAACTCAAAATCATAGCATAATTCATTTTTTTCTTAGTAAATCCAAAGTTAGATAATATAATTTCTCAAAAATCCAAATATCTCTAAATAACATTTCAAGCAAAGTCTTAAATTTTATAACAAAATTTTGGCAGCACCTCCCCTAAAACTCAGACTTTGCCACCTTTCTCGGGTCCCAACTAAACCATTACCAAATCAAATCAATTTCAAAATCAAATCAATTCCAATAGATCAAAACCATTCTCAAAACTCCAGAAAACTGATTCAGCAATTGCCAGTTTAACAAAATCAATCAGTAATTCAGTCAAATAAACAGTTATATTCATCCAAAACAGACCAGCAATCCATAAAACTTACACAATTACCAAAAATACATTTCTCAATCAATATCTGATGTGTGAGCATCTTTTCTATCTTTTCCTAGTGAATTTGCATTCAATTTGTTGAGTTTAATCAAGAATTGATTATCTTTTAGCCACTATGGATGCTACTTTGAGTCGTGTGCAATTCTGTTTATTTTAGGTAGCATTCGGCTGGATTTGATGGAGTTTCTGTAGAAAAAGAGAAGAAGGCGGAAGATGCTGTCAACCCTGACCTCTCTACACTCAAACCTGAATAACTCATGTTACAGAGGTCCAATGGATATGATTCTAGTGGCATTGGAAAGCTAACTTCTAGAGCTTTCCAATGATGTATAATAGTTTATACTTCTCTTCCATCAAGTCTGCAAGGGTGGCGCCTAACTTGAGGTTTCTCAAGTTAGGCACTAAGATGAACATAAGCCACCAATTGCATGCTGTAAGGGTGGCGCCTAACTTGAGAAATCTCAAGTTAGGCCCCAGGATGAGGAATGCTTCAAAAGGAGCGCTGCCAAGGCTGCGCCTAACTTGAGAAATCTCAGGTTAGGCGCAAGGCACAACAATAACACGCAAGTAATGCTCATTCACTTCAAGTATAATAGTTTATACTTCTCTTCTATCAAATCTGCAAGGGTGGCGCCTAACTTGAGGTTTCTCAAGTTAGGCGCCAAGATGAACATAAGCCACTAATTGCATGCTGTAAGGGTGGCACCTAACTTGAGAAATCTCAAGTTAGGCCCCAGGATGAGGAATGCTTCAAAAGGAGCGCTGCCAAGGCTGCGCCTAACTTGAGAAATCTCAGGTTAGGCGCAAGGCACAACAACAACACGCAAGTAATGCTCATTCACTTCAAGTTAGCTACAAAGTATTTTCAAGTAAGGCGCAGCACATGAGCACCAAAGGCCCTTTCTCACTGCATCCCTCAAGTAAGGCGCAACTCCATGCCAAGTTAGGCGCAAGCACTCCTACGAAGCAAAGTGGTCCCCATTCATCAATTGAAGATGCACGAAGATTATATTTTAATTCTGATTTAACTTTATTTTATTTAAAAATAGGAAAAGATATTATTTAGTTTTAGGAAATATAATTTACATTAATTAGGATTAGATATAAAAGGGAAAAAGAATAAGCCCTTCGGGCTCTTCTCTTCTCTCAGACCTCATTCTGCAATTGACAGTTTTACAGAATCCTAGTTTTCTCTCTGAACCATGGGCAACTAAACCTCCACTGTTAAGGTTAGGAGCTCTATCTATTGTATGGATTGATACTATTATTTTTCTATTTTAATTCATGTATTGATTTCTATCTAAAGAATTATTTTCGTTCTTTATCTTATGAATTTGGGTGGAACGGAAGTATGACCCTTGTTCTAATTGAGTTCTTGTATAACTTGGAAAAGATCTTTATTTGAACAACAGCTTGAAAACAAATTCTCCTAAATTTCTAATTATCTGGACTTAACGGGATACGTGACATATAATCCTCTTATATTTGGGTAATTAGGGTTTTTGTGGCATATAACTAGAATTGAACTTCACCCTCTAATTGGAATTAAGTGACCAAGGAATTGGCGGTTGATGAAGGTTAGAGGAGACTAAAAAGGTCTAAGGAATTAGGGTTTAGTCATATATAGTTTTCCATGAATAGAATCTTGCATGATTAAAATAGTTAATAAGAAAAGTCAATCCGGAAGATAGATATCTGTGAAACCTTAACTATTTTCTCCATATATTATTCACATCAATTTACTGCTTGCTTTCTGATTCTCTGATTTACTGTTAATGCAATTGAGACCCAAACATTACTTTCTATTTGTTTGAATAAGCAAATCACTTGACCATTGTTGCTTGATCTATCAATCCTCGTAGGATCGACCCTCACTCACCTGAGGTATTACTTGGTACGACCTGGTGCACTTGCCGGTTAGTTTGTGGGTTATAAATTTCGCACCAAGTTTTTGGCGCCGTTGCCGGGGATTGACTGTGATTGACAACTATTAGTTGTTTGATTGCTTAGATTAGGCATTTTAGTTTTAATTTTATTTAATTTTAGCTTTATTATTTTCAAATTTTATTATTATTATTTGTTCTTAATTTCTGAAATTAAGTTTGGTGTTACCTAGTTAATTTTATTTTAATTCTTCTATTTATTTTCGCTGAAAATTTGAAATTTTCTAGCTTCCTTTTTATCATTATTTTCGAATTTTTCCTGCATTAAGTAGTAAGTGTTTTATTTTATTTCTTTACACAGGTTATCTCACTAGGAATTCTCTACACTCTGACGTAGAGAATCCCCTCTTTTCGTGTCTTCTGTCTATTTATGAGTAGGAACAGGGACAAGGAACCTCTGTTAGACTTTGATCCTGAACTTGAAAGGACTTTGATGCAGCGTTTACAACACGTAAGACTTTACAAGGCGGCGTTTTCATAATAATGCTGCTAATGCCAATATGGCAAATCTGAATGGAAATGAGCAACCTAGAAGAGTGCTTGGCTCTTACACTGCTCCTAATGCAGATCTTTATGGAAAGAATATTGTGGTGCCTCCTATAGCTGCAAACAACTTTGAACTGAAGTCATAGCTAGTTACTCTTGTGCAACAAAATTGTTAGTATTCTGGGCTTCCTCAGGAAGACCCGAATTAATTTATTTCTGATTTCCTGCATATTTGTGATACTGTGAATACCAATAGAGTGAATTCTAGGGTATACAAACTCATGCTCTTTCCATTTGCTGTGAGGGATAAAGCAAATTTGTGGTTAGATTCTCAATCCAAGGAGAGTCTGAATACTTGGGATAAGGTTGTCACTAGATTTCTAACTTAATTTTTCCCACCTCAAAAGCTGACTAAATTAAGGGTGGAGGTTCAGACTTTCAGACAGAAAGATGGTGAGACTCTTTATGAAGCTTGGGAGAGATTTAAGCTACTGACTAGGCAATGCCCTTCGGACATGTTCTCTAGATGGACTCAGTTGGATATCTTTTATGAGGGCTTATGTGAAATGTCTAAGATGTGCTTAGATAATTCTGCAGGTGGTTCTTTACACATGAAGAAGACACCAGAGGAGACTACTGAGCTTATTGAATTGGTTGCTAACAACCAATACTTATATTCTTCTAATAGGAATCTTTTGAACTCTAAGGCCCCTCAGAAGAGATGCATTTTGGAAGTGGAAGCTGTTGATGCTCTTCTTGCTCAGAACAAGCCTTTGTCTCAACAAATAAGTCTAATTACCCAGCAATTGAGTGGAATGTAAGTTTCAGCTGTTAACACTCAGAATGCACCCCAAGAAGCCTCTTATGATATGACAGGTAATTTTATGCAAAATGAGAATTATGATTATGTTCAATCTTCTTCTGAACAGGTCAATTACATGGGGAGTGCTCCTAGACACTCAAATAATGATCCATACTCTAAGACCTACAATCAAGGGTGGAGAAATCGCCCAAATTTTGGGTAGAGGGACCAACCTCAGAGATTTCAGAATTTCAACAATAATTCTCAAGGCAATTTTCAGCAGAATAATCATAATAACCGCCAATTTCAGTCTCATCAACAACAACCACCTCAACAGGCAAATTCTCAGACCCAACAGAATTCTAACTGGGAGACAATGATGAATAGTTTTATGCAGGAAACCAGAGCTTTCATTAGAAATTTGGAGGTGCAAATGGGCCAGTTGAGCAATGATGAGCGGATAATTTATACGCTTTTTGGCATTGTTTTTAGTATGTTTTTAGTATATTTTAGTTAGTTTTTATTATGTTTTCATTAGTTTTTAAATAAAAATCACATTTCTGGACTTTACTATGAGTTTGTGTGTTTTTCTGTGATTTCAGGTATTTTCTGGCTGAAATTGAGGGGCCTGAGCAAAAATCTGATCCAGAGGCTGAAAAAGGACTGCAGATGCTGTTGGATTCTGACCTCCCTGCACTCGAAGTGGATTTTCTGGAGCTACAGAAGCTCAATTGGCGCGCTCTCAATTGCGTTGGAAAGTAGACATCCTGGACTTTCCAGCAATATATAATAGTCCATACTTTGCCCGAGATTTGATGGCCCAAACCGGCATTCCAAGTCAGCATAGAAATTCTAGCGTCAAAACGCCAGAACTGGCATGAAAGCTGGAGTTAAACGCCCAAACTGGCACAAAAGCTGGCGTTTAACTCCAAGAAAGGTCTCTACACATGAAAGCTTCAATGCTCAGCCCAAGCACACACAAAGTGGGCCCCGGAAGTGGATTTCTACACTAACTATTCTAGCTTACTCATTTTCTGTAACCCTAGGTCACTAGTTTACTATAAAAACCACTTTTAGTGATTCATCTGGTACCTCATGACACTCTACACATTTCATATTGTATTCTCCACGGCATGAGTCTCTAAACCCCATGGTTGGGGTGAGGAGCTCTGCTGTGTTTTGATGAATTAATGCAATTACTACTATTTTCCATTCTATCACGCTTGCTTCTATTCTAAGATATTCATTCGCACATCAACCTGATGAATGTGATGATCCGTGACACTCATCATCATTCTCACCTATGAACGCGTGCCTGACAACTACTTCCGTTCTACATGCAATCAAGCTTGAATGTGTATCTCTTGGGTTTCTAATCTAAGATTAGAACCTTCGTGGTAGAGGCTAGAATTATTGGCGGCCATTCCTGAGGTCTGGAAAGTCTAAACCTTATCTGTGGTATTTCGAGTAGGATCTGGGAAGGGATGACTGTGACGAGTTTCAAACTCGCGAGTGTTGGGCGTGTGACAGACGCAAAAGGATCAATGGATCCTATTCCAACATGATCGAGAACCGACAGATGATTAGCCGTGTGGTGACAGCGCATTTGGAACATTTTCACTGAGAGGACGGGAAGTAGCCATTGACAACGGTGATGCCCAACATAAAGCTTGCCATGGAAGGAGCCTTGCGTGTGTGAAGAAGAAAATAGTAGAAAAGCAGAGATTCAGGGGACAGAGCATCTCAAAAACCTCAACCTATTCTCCATTACTGCATAACAAGTATTTATTTCATGTTCTTCTACTTTTTACACTTAAATCTGAGAATTATTGATATCCTGACTAAGAGTTACAAGATAACCATAGCTTGCTTCAAGCCGACAATCTCCGTGGGATCGACCCTTACTCACGTAAGGTATTACTTGGACGACCCAGTGCACTTGCTGGTTAGTTGTGCGGAATTGCAAAAGTGTGATTGTGATTTCGTGCACCAAGGTTTTGGCGCCGTTGCCGGGGATTGTTCGAGTTTGGATAACTGACGGTTTATCTTGTTGCTTAGATTAGGAATAATTTATTTTTGTTGGTTTAGAGTCACTAAATTTGAGTCTTTTATTTGAGTTTAGTTTCATATTTTAAGTTTGGTGTCAATTACATGCTTTTATTTTCTTTCAATTTTTCGAATTTGCATGTCCTTAGTCCTTTCTTGATCTTTAAAAATTCTAAGTTTGGTGTCTTCTTTGTGTTTTCCTTTAAATTTTCAAAAATTTGTGTTTGATTTTCTAAAAATTTTTAAGTTTGGTGTCCCTTGTGCTTTTATTTACTTAAAAAAATTTTTCAAAAATTTGTTCTTGGTGTTCATCTTGATCTTCAAAGTGTTCTTGGTGTTCATCTTGACATTCAAAGTTTTCATGTTTGTTCTCTTTGTTTTGATCTAAAATTTCTAAGTTTAGTGTCATTTTGTTGTTTTTCTATTTCCTTATTAAAATTCAAAAATTAAAAAAATATCTTTTCCTTATTTTACTCATAAATTTCAAAATTTTGCATTAAATTAGTCAAAGATTTTCAAAATCATATCTTTTTTTTAGTCAAGCCAAAATTCTAGTTTCAAAAATTGATCTTTTCAAATCTTTTTTTAAAAAAATCAAATCTTTTTAATTTCTTCAATCATATCTTTTCAATCATATCTTTTTTTTTAAATTGCAATCATATCTTCTCAATCATATCTTCTTCAAAATAATTTTCAATCATATCTTTTTGATTGCTAATTCCAAAATCTTTTTAATTAATTAATTAATTTAGTTTTTAATTTGCTTTTATTCCATTTTCTTCTAATTTTCGAAAATCATATCCAGAATTTTTCAAATCTTTTTAATTAATTAGCCATTTTAGCATTCGAATTATTTATTTATCTTTTTACTTTTTTCTCTTAATTTTCGAAAACTTTTATTTTATTTTTCATTTATTTCGTTTTATTTTATTCGGTTACTTTTAATTAAATAAAATAAAAAAATTTAAAAATATAATTTATTTGCAATTCATATCAATTCCCTTTTCTCCATCATGGACATAAGTGGAAATGAACAGTCCAGAAGGACTCTGGGGTCATATGCTAACCCTATTACAGCTGCATATGGGAGTAGCATCTGTATACCTCCCATCAAAGCAAGCAGTTTTGAGCTAAATCTTCAGCTCATTATCATGGTGCAGCAAAATTGCCAGTATTTTGGTCTTCCACAGGAAGAACCTACTGAGTTTCTGGTACAGTTCTTACAAATTGCTGACACAGTACGTGATAAAGAAGTGGATCAGGATGTCTCCAGATTATTACTATTTCCATTTGCTGTAAAAGATCAAGCTAAGAGGTGGTTAAATAACCAACCTACAGCAAGCATAAAAACATGGAGATAGTTATCAGACAAATTCCTGAATCAATTTTACCCTCCAAAAAGGATGACACAGTTAAGGCTGGACATCCAAGGCTTTAAACAAGAGAATCATGAATCCCTTTATAATGCCTGGGAGAGGTACAGAGGGATGCTAAGGAAATGCCCCTCTGAAATGTTTTCAGAGTGGGTACAATTAGACATTTTCTACTATGGGCTTACAGAAAGAGCTCAAATGTCTCTAGACCACTCAGCTGGTGGATCTATATACATGAGGAAGACGATTGAAGAGGCTCAAGAACTCATAGATACGGTTGCTAGAAATCAACATTTGTACTCTAGCAGTGAGTCCTACATAAGGGAAGAGGCCAGGGCAGTAACTACTGATCCTAATCCTCAAGAACAGATTATTGAGCTTAATCAACAATTACTCCTTATGACAAAATAATTAGTAGAATTTAAAGAGATGCTCCAAGACACTAAAAATGCTAACAAGAATATGGAAGCACAATTGAATCAGACAAGACAGCAGCTATCTAAACAGATAAAAGAAGAATGTCAAGTTGTCCAACTCAGGAGCGGGAAGACATTGAATAATTCAGCTCAAAGTAGCAAAAAGCCAAGAAAGGAACAACTGACAGAGGATGACCAAATCACTGCCCAAAATCCCTCTGAGGAAAGCAAGAGCCCAGAGAGGAATAATTCTGGCGTTCAAACGCCAGAAAAGGGTGGGAAACTGGCGTTAAACGCCCATCCAGCACCCAATCCTGGCGTTCAAACGCCAATGAGGGATCAGACACCTGCAGGTGCTGATAGTAACCCCTCTAAGAAGGCTTCTCTAACCACCTCTGTAGGGAATAAACCTGCAACAACTAAGGTTGAAGAATATAAAGCCAAGATGGCTTATCCTCAGAAACTCCGCCAAGTGGAGCAGGATAAACAATTTTCTCGCTTTGCAGACTATCTCAGGACTCTTGAGATAAAGATCCCATTTGCAGAGGCACTTGAGCAAATACCCTCTTATGCTAAGTTCATGAAAGAGATCTTATGTCATAAGAAGGATTGGAGAGAAACTGAAAAGGTGTTTCTCACTGAAGAATGCAGTGCAGTCATTCTGAAAAGCTTACCAGAGAAGCTTCAAGATCCAGGAAGCTTTATGATACCATGCACATTAGAGGGTGCTTAGACAGCTCTATGTGACCTTGGAGCAAGTATCAACCTAATACCTGTATCCACTATCAGAAAGCTTGGCTTGACTGAAGAAGTCAAACCAACCCGGATATGTCTTCAACTTGCTGATGGCTCCATTAAATATCCATCAGGCATAATTGAGGACATGATTGTCAAGGTTGGGCCATTTGCCTTTCCCACTGACTTTGTAGTGCTGGAAATAGAGGAGCACAAGAGTGCAACTCTCATTTTAGGAAGACCTTTCCTAGCAACTGGACGAACTCTTATTGATGTACAAAAGGGGGAAGTGACCCTGAGAGTCAATGAGGATGAGTTCAAGTTAAATGCTGTCAAAGCTATGCAGCATCCAAACACATCAGATGACTGCACAAGCATTGATATTATTGACTCTTTGGTGGAAGAGATCAATATGGCTAAAAGTCTTGAATCAGAGCTAGAGGACATCTTTAAAGATGTTCAGCCTGATCTGGAGGAATCAGAGGAAATAAAAGAACCTCTGAAAATTCCTCAGGAAGAGGATAAGCCTCCTAAACTCGAGCTCAAACCATTACCACCATCCCTGAAATATATATTTCTGGAAGAAGGTGACACTTTTCCAGTGATCATAAGCTCTGCTTTAAATCCACAGGAAGAGAAAGCACTAATTCAAGTGCTAAGGACACACAAGACAGCTCTTGGGTGGTCCATAAGTGATCTTAAGGGCATTAGCCCAGCAAGATGCATGCACAAGATCCTATTAGAGGATGATGCTAAGCCAGTGGTTCAACCACAGAGGCGGCTAAATCCAGCCATGAAGGAGGTGGTGCAGAAAGAGGTCACTAAGTTACTAGAGGCTGGGATTATTTATCCTATTTCTGACAGTCCCTGGGTAAGCCCTGTCCAAGTTGTATCCAAAAAGGCAGGCATGACAGTGGTTCACAATGAAAAGAATGAACTGGTTCCTACAAGAACAGTTACAGGGTGGCGTATGTGTATTGACTACAAAAGGCTCAATACAGCCACCAGAAAGGATCATTTTCCTTTACCATTCATAGACCAGATGCTAGAGAGACTAGCAGGTCATGACTATTACTACTTTTTGGATGGCTATTCAGGCTACAACCAAATTGCAGTAGATCCTCAGGATCAAGAGAAAATAGCATTCACATGTCCATCTGGAGTATTCGCATACAGAAGGATGCCTTTTGGTCTGTGCAATGCACCTGCAACCTTTCAGAGATGCATGCTCTCTATTTTCTCTGATATGGTGGAAAAATTTCTGGAAGTCTTCATAGATGACTTCTCAGTATTTGGAGACTCATTCAGCTCCTGTCTTGATCATCTAGCACTTATTCTGAAAAGGTGCCGAGAGACTAACCTGGTTTTAAACTGGGAAAAATGTCACTTTATGGTGACTGAAGGAATTGTCCTTGGGCATAAAATTTCAAACAAGGGGATAGAGGTGGATCAAGCTAAGGTAGAGGTAATTGAAAAATTACCACCACCTACCAATGTAAAAGCAATCAGAAGCTTTCTGAGACATGCAGGATTCTACAGGAGGTTTATAAAGGATTTTTCAAAAATAGCAAAACCTCTGAGCAATCTACTAGCTGTTAACACACCATTTATTTTTGACACAGAGTGTCTGCAAGCGTTTGAAACCCTAAAAGCTAAGCTGGTCACAGCACCAGTCATCTCTGCATCAGACTGGACATTACCATTCGAACTAATGTGTGATGCTAGTGACAATGCCATTGGTGCAGTGTTGGGACAGAGGCATAACAAGCTTCTGCACGTAATTTACTATGCCAGCCGTGTTTTAAATGATGCACAGAAGAATTACACAACCACAGAAAAAGAGTTACTTGCAGTAGTTTATGCCATTGACAAGTTTAGATCCTATTTAGTAGGTTCCAAAGTGATTGTGTATACTGACCATGCTGCTCTTAAATACCTACTCATAAAGCAGGATTCAAAACCCAGGCTCATAAGATGGGTGTTGCTTCTGCAAGAGTTTGATATAGAAATAAGAGATAGAAAAGGGACAGAGAACCAGGTAGCTGATCACCTGTCCCAGATAGAACCAGTAGCAGGGGTGTCCCTCCCTCCTACTGAGATCTCTGAAACCTTTCCGAATGAGCAACTCTTCGCCATTCAGGAAGCACCATGGTTTGCAGACATTGCAAATTATAAAGCTGTGAGGTTCATACCCAAAGAGTACAGCAGGGTGCAAACGAAAAAACTAATTTCTGATGCAAAGTACTACTTATGGGATGAACCATATCTCTTTAAGAGATGTGCAGACGGAATGATCCGCAGATGCATGCCCAGAGAAGAGGCACAGAAGATCCTATGGCACTGCCATGGATCACAGTATGGAGGACATTTCGGAGGTGAGCGAACAACCACTAAGGTCTTCCAATGTGGCTTCTACTGGCCTACTCTCTACAGAGATGCCCGAGAGTTTGTGCGTAACTGTGACAGTTGCCAAAGAGCTGGCAACTTGCCTCATGGTTATGCCATGCCTCAACAAGGGATCTTAGAGATTGAGCTGTTTGATGTATGGGGTATTGACTTCATGGGTCCCTTCCCACCATCATACTCAAACACTTACATTCTGATGGCAGTAGACTATGTATCTAAATGGGTAGAAGCAATTGCCACACCCACTAATGATACTAAGACCGTACTGAAATTCCTCCAGAAACATATTTTCAGCAGATTTGGCGTCCTCAGAGTACTAATCAGTGACGGGGGCACTCATTTCTGCAATAAACAGCTATACTCTGCTATGGTCCGATATGGAATTAGCCACAAAGTAGCAACTCCATATCACCCACAGACAAATGGGTAGGCTGAAGTCTCTAATAGAGAACTAAAAAGAACTCTGGAACGGACTGTAATTGCCCGTAGAAAGGATTGGGCAAAAAGCTTGGATGATGCTCTGTGGGCATACAGAACAGCATTCAAGACTCCTATAGGAACCTCTCCATACCAGCTTGTGTATGGCAAGGCCTGTCATCTGCCCGTGGAACTGGAACATAAGGCCTACTGGGCAACCAGATTCCTAAACCTGGATGCCAAGTTAGCTGGAGAGAAAAGATTGCTCCAGTTGAATGAGCTAGAGGAATTCCGACTCAATACTTTTGAAAATGCTAAAATTTATAAGGAGAAAGCAAAAAAGTGGCATGACAAAAAAACTGTCATCTAGAGTCTTTAAACCAGGACAAAAGGTTCTGCTCTTCAACTCTAGGCTCATAATATTTCTCGCGAAATTGAAATCCTGGTGGAGGGGAGCATATGTGATCACAAGTGTATCACCGTATGGATATGTTGAGCTTCAGGATATTGACTCTGATAAAAAGTTCATTGTTAATGGACAGAGAATCAAACATTATCTTGAAAGCAATTTTGAGCAAGAATGCTCAAAACTGAGGCTTGAATAAAGTCCAGTCAAGGTCCAGCTAAAGACAATAAAGAAGCGCTTGCTGGGAGGCAACCCAGCCATTATTAGGTTATTTGTTTTACTTAATACTTAGAGAAGTTTAATATAAATTCTCTTCAAGATTAATCATCAAAATTGAAGGAATTCACAGAGTTACAGAAAGATTCAGCACAAAAAGCAGAGAAAAGGAGCTCACTGGCAAGAAAACGCTAGTAAGGAGTTTCTTGCCAATGAGGAGCATTTTGGGCGTTAAACACCAGAATGGGTACCATTCTAGGCATTTAACGCCAGAATTGCAGCATCCTGGGAGTTCAGAAAAACGCCCAGTAACAAAGGATTTCTGGCATTTAATGCTAGCCAGGGTACATGGCTGGGCGTTAAACGCCCACAATGGCCAACTTATGGGCGTTAAACGCCAGAATGGATACCATTCTGGGCGTTTAACGCCAGAAAGACAGGGGGAAAGGATTTTGTTTTCCACTTCAAAATTTTTCAAATTTTCATGTTTTGACTCATAATTTTCTGCATAAACATATTTCAAACTTCCATCATTCACCCTCAATTTTTAAAAATTCAATAATTTTCTAAATCTCTTTTCAAATTACCTTCAAATCCTTCCCAAATCTTCAAAAACTCAAGTATCTTTTCAATTTCTTTCCAAATCTTTTCAAACTCATCATATCATCTCTTATTTCTTAGATGCATAAACAAATTTTCAGATTTAACCTCTTTATATCTTTTTCAATTAAAAATCTCGTCTTTTTCATATCATGATTTTATTGCCTTCCACCAATCATATCTCTATGTCATATCTCTTTCAAAATTTTCGAAATCCCTCCCCTCCTCTTATAAATACACATTCGGCCATCCCCTCCTCTCCACCATTCGAATTTGCCTCTCCTCTTCTCTCTCCCCTTTCCTTTCTTTTGCTTGAGGGCAAGCAAACCTCTAAGTTTGGTGTGTTTTTCTGTGATCACTGAGCTAAGACTCATCAAGATCATGGCTCCTAAGGAAAAACAAACCAATTCAAGAGGCAAGAAAGAGAATACTCTAAAGAGTCTTTGGAATCAAGAGAGGTTCTTCACCAAAGAACATGCAGACCATTACCATAAAATAATGGGCCTAAGATCAGTGATCCCGGAAGTTAAATTCAATCTGAAAGAAGATGAATATCTGGAGATCCAAGAGCAAATTCAAAACAGAGGATGGGAAATTCTAGCTAATCCTGAAACAAGGGTTGGAAGAAACATGGTTCAGGAATTCTATTCAAATCTGTGGCTGACAGATAAGCAGAGAATAACTAGAACCGCCTTTCATACCTACAGAACCATGGTCAGAGGAAGGATTATTTACTTCCATCTGGACAAAATAAGAGAGGTCTTCAAATTGCCTCAACTACAAGATGATCCAGAATCCTTTAATAGGAGAATAGTGAGAGAAGATAAGGGGTTGGACCAAGTTCTAGAGGACATATGCCTCCCTGGAACTAAGTGGATAACCAATTCAAAAGGTGTCCCAAACCAACTCAAGAGAGGAGATCTCAAACCAGTTGCAAGAGGCTGGTTGGACTTCATTGGGCATTCCATACTGCCCACTAGCAACTGCTCTGAGGTAACTGTCAAAAGAGCAGTGATGATTCATTGCATTATGCTGGGAAAGGAAGTGGAGATTCATCATCTGATTTCTTGTGAAATTTACACAATTTCAAATAAGAACTCCACTAAAGCCAAACTGGCATACCCAAGCTTAAATTCTCTTCTATGTAAAGATGCTGGGGTGAGGATGGGAGTAGATGAATTCATCCCAATCGAACACCCAATCACCAAGAAGTCAATGGAAGGACAACAAGTGCAAGACAACTCCATCAAAAGGAGGGTGTAGGAGTTCCTCCCAGAAATCCCTGAAATTGACTACTGGACCCGCCTAGAAACATCTGTCACCAAGCTGCAAGAAGCTATGGAACAACTTAAGGAAGAACAGCAGAATCAAAACTGCATGCTCTGCAAGCTGCTCAAGGAACAGGAGAAGCAGGGGTGTGAGCTACAGGAGCTGAAGTGCCAGAAGCTCTCCCTTGAAGCACCAAGCACCCCCCAGATTGAAGGAGCATCCACTGCTCAAAATCAAAGTTGTTGAGTCCTAACTCTGTGATAACCTTTATTAGGAATCTATTTTAAGAGTCATTTATTTTTCTGTTTTTAATTTTCTGTCTTCTATTATTATTGGTTTGCTCTTATATTTATTTTTGAGTCCTATTTTCATTCCATGATTAATAAAATTTAAAGTTTATGTCTTAAAGTTATGAATGTCCTATGAATCCATCACCTTTCTTAAATGAAAAATGTTTTCAATTGCAAAAAGAAAGAGAAGTACATGAATTTCGAATTTTAAAACAGATTAATTATTTTGATGTGGTGGCAATACTTTTGTTTTTCTGAATGAATGCTTGAACAGTGCATATTTTTGATATTGTTGTTTATGAATGTTAAAAATTGTTGGCTCTTGAAAGAATGATGGAAAAGTAGAAATGTTATTTGATAATCTAAAAAATCACATAATTGATTCTTGAAGCAAGAAAAAGCAGTGAAAAGCTTGCAAAAAAAAAAGAGAGAGAAAAAAAAGAGAGAGAAAAAGCAAGCAGAAAAAGCCAATAGCCCTTTAAACCAAAAGACAAGGGTAAAATAAAAAGGATCCAAGACTTTGAGCATCAGTGGATAGGAGGGCCCACAGGAATAAAATCCTGGCCTAAGCGGCTAAACCAAGTTGTCCCTAACCATGTGCTTGTGGCGTGAAGGTGTCAAGTGAAAAACTTGAGACTGAGCGGTTAAAGTCGTGGTCCAAAGCAAAAAGAGTGTGCTTAAGAGCTCTGGACACGTCTGATTGGGGACTCTAGCAAAGCTGAGTCACAATCTGAAAAGATTTACCCAGTTATGTGTCTGTGGCATCTATGTATACGATGGTAATACTGGAAAACAAAATGCTTAGGGTCACGACCAAGACTCATTAAGTAACTGTGTTCAAGAATCAACATACTATACTAAGAGAATCAATAACACTATCTGAATTATGAGTTCCTATAGATGCCAATCATTCTAAACTTCAAAGGATAAAGTGAGATGCCTAAACTGTTCAGAAGCAAAAAAGCTAATAAGCCCCACTCATCTAATTAAGACTGATCTTCATAGATGTTTTTGAAAATCATTGTATATTCTCTTCTTTTTATCCTATTTGATTTTCAGTTGCTTGGGGACAAGTAACAATTTAAGTTTGGTGTTGTGATGAGCGGATAATTTATACGCTTTTTGGCATTATTTTTAGTATGTTTTTAGTATATTTAGTTAGTTTTTATTATGTTTTAATTAGTTATTAAATAAAAATCACATTTCTAGACTTTACTATGAGTTTGTATATTTTTCTATGATTTCAGGTATTTTCTGGCTGAAATTGAGGGACCTGAGCAAAAATCTGATCCAGAGGCTGAAAAAGGACTGCAGATGCTGTTGGATTCTGACCTCCCTACACTCGAAGTAGATTTTCTGGAGTTACAGAAGCCCAATTGGTGCTCTCTCAATTTCGTTGGAAAGTAGACATCCTGGGCTTTCCAGCAATATATAATAGTTTATACTTTTTCCGAGATTTGATGGCCCAAACCGGCGTTCCAAGTCAGCATAGAAATTCTGGCGTTAAAACGCCATAACTGGCATGAAAGCTGGAGTTAAACGCCCAAACTGGCACAAAAGCTGGCGTTTAACTCTAAGAAAGGTCTCTACACGTGAAAGCTTCAATGCTCAGCCCAAGCACACACCAAGTGGGTCCCGGAAGTGGATTTCTACACTAACTATTCTAGCTTACTCATTTTCTGTAACCCTAGGTCACTAGTTTACTATAAAAACCACTTTTAGTGATTCATCTGGTACCTTATGACACTCTACACTTTTCATATTGTATTCTCCATGGCATGAGTCTTTAAACCCCATGGTTGGGGTGAGGAGCTCTGTTGTGTTTTGATGAATTAATGCAATTACTACTATTTTCTATTCTATCACGCTTGCTTCTATTCTAAGATATTCATTCGCACTTCAACCTGATGAATGTGATGATTCGTGACACTCATCATCATTCTCACCTATGAACGTGTGTCTGACAACCACTTCCGTTCTACATGCAATCAAGCTTGAATGTGTATCTCTTGGGTTTCTAATCTAAGATTAGAACCTTCGTGGTAGAGGCTAGAATTATTGGCGGCCATTCCTGAGGTTCGGAAAGTCTAAACCTTGTCTGTGGTATTCCGAGTAGGATCTGGGAAGGGATGACTGTGACGAGGTTCAAAATCGCGAGTGTTGGGCGTGTGACAGACGCAAAAGGATCAATGGATCCTATTCCAACATGATCGAGAACCGACAGATGATTAGCCGTGTGGTGACAGCGTATTTGGAACATAAAGCTTGCCATGGAAGGAGCCTTGCGTGTGTGAAGAAGAAGATAGTAGGAAAGCAGAGATTCAGGGGACAGAGCATCTCCAAAACCTCAACATATTCTCCATTACTGCATAACAAGTATTTATTTCATGTTCTTCTACTTTTTACACTTAAATATGAGAATTATTGATATCCTGACTAATAGTTACAAGATAACCATAGCTTGCTTCAAGCCGAAAATCTCCGTGGGATCGACCCTTACTCACGTAAGGTATTACTTGGACAACCCAGTGCACTTGCTAGTTGGTTGTGCGGAATTACAAAAGTGTGATTGTGATTTCGTGCACCAATCAAGGAAATACCTGAGAGGTCTGCAAGTATATTTCCTGGTGATACAGTGGTGAACCCAAGAGAAGATTGCAAGGTTATTCAGTTGAGAAGTGGTAAAGTAGCTGGTTCTGAGACCAAGGTCAATGAGGAGCTAGTTGAAAAAGAAGCTCCAGAGGAGAAGAAGGAAGAAGTAGAGCACGCCCCTCCAAAGCATGCAGAAAACCCATTCCCAGACTCTCTTGACACTTATCCTACACTGCCCAAGGCTCCTGAGTACAAGCCAAAAATGCCATATCCTCAAAGGCTTCAGAAGGCTTCCAAAGACAAGCAATTTTCTAAATTTTTAGAAGTCTTCAAGAAGCTGCAGATCAACATTCCTTTTGCAGAGGCTCTTGAGAAAATGCCTCTCTATGCTAAATTTATGAAAGAATTATTGACCAACAAGAGGAACAAGAAACAGTGGTGTTAACCAAGGAATGCAGTGCTATTATTCAACATAACCTTCATGAGAAGATGCAAGATCCAGGGAGCTTTGTAATTCCTTGCACCATTGGAGATGTCACCATTCAGAGAGCTTTATGTGACCTTGGAGCTAGCATCAATCTCATGCCACTTTCAGTGATGAAAATCTCCAAATTGATGAGGTAAAATCCACTCGTATTTCTCTTCAATTTGCTGATCTTTCTATTAAATTTCCTGTGGGTGTTGTTGAGGATTTACTTGTGAAAGTAGGACCATTTATTTTTCCTGCTGATTTTGTTATATTAGACATGGAAGAGGATGCAAAATCCTCTATTATTCTTGGTAGACCCTTTTTAGCAACAGGTAGAGCTTTGATTGATGTGCAAAAGGGTAAGTTAACCCTGAGGGTCAATGAAGAACAGGTGGTCCTTAATATATTTGAATCACTCAAACATTCTAATGATTCTGAAGGGTGTATGAGAGTTGATGTTGTTGAACCACTTGTTCAAGAGGTACTGGAAGCTGAGGTACTTGATGACGTTCTGGATCCTATTTCTGAGTATGAATTAGTTGAAGTTGATTATTCACCACCCCAGAAGGAGCTGATAAACACGCCAATAAAGGAGGAGGAAGTCCCCAAGCTTGAGCTCAAACCCTTGCCTCCTTCTCTGAAATATGTGTTCTTGGGTGGACCATTGGTGATTTAAAAGGGATTAGTCCAACCAAGTGTATGCATAAGATCTTTCTTGAAGATGATGCTATACCGGTTGTGCAACCACAAAGGAGACTTAATCTAACTATGAAAGAAGTGGTCCAAAAAGAGATAATGAAACTATGGGAAGCAGACATTATTTACCCTATTTCTGACAGCCCTTGGGTAAGCCCTGTGCAGGTAGTTCCCAAGAAAGGAGGGATGACAGTGATCAAAAATGAAAAGAATGAGCTTATTCCTACAAGGACAGTCACAGGATGGAGAATGTGCATAGACTACAGGAGGCTCAACACTGCTACAAGGAAGGATTACTTCCCCCTCTCTTTCATTGATCAGATGCTTGAGAGGTTAGCTGGTCATGCTTTTTATTATTTTCTAGATGGATATTCTGGATATAACCAAATTGCAGTGGACCATCAAGATCAAGAGAAGACAGCATTCACAATTTCACATGCCCTTTTGGAGTATTTGCTTACAGGAGAATGCCATTTGGACTTTGTAATGCTCTAGCAACTTTTCAGAGGTGTATGCTTTCAATTTTTTCTGATATGGTTGAAAAGTTCATTGAGGTATTTATGGATGACTTTTCTGTTTTTGGTAATTCTTTTAAATCCTGCCTTAAGCATTTATCTCTGGTCTTGAAACGGTGTCAAGAATCAAACCTTGTTTTAAATTGGGAAAAATGTCATTTTATGGTTACAGAAGGTATTGTTCTTGGACACCGGATTTCAAGTAAAGGGATTAAGGTTGATAGAGCCAAGGTGGAGGTAATTGAAAAATTACCACTACCAACTAATGTTAAGGCAGTCAGGAGTTTCTTGGGTCATGTAGGATTTTGTAGAAGATTTATAAAGGATTTTTCAAAAATCGCTAAACCATTGAGCAACCTATTAGTTACTGATATTCCTTTTGTGTTTGATGTTGAATGCCTGCATTCTTTTGAAACTCTGAAAGAAAACCTTACTTCTGCTCCCATTATTGCTCCTCCTAACTGGAATTTTCCATTTGAATTGATGTGTGATGCTAGTGATTTTGTTATAGAAGTTGTTTTAGGATAGCGGGATGGCAAGCTTATACATGTCATTTATTATGCTAGCCGTGTGTTAAATGATGCTCAAAAGAATCACACAACTACAGAAAAAGAATTATTAGCTATTGTGTATGCTATTGATAAGTTTAGGTCATATTTAATTGGTTCTAAGGTTATTGTTTATACTGATCATGCTGCCTTGAAGTACTTTCTAACCAAACAGGATTCTAAACCAAGATTAATCAGATGGGTGTTACTCCTTCAGGAGTTTGATATTGAAATGAAAGATAGAAAAGGGTCAGAAAATTAAGTCGTTGACCACCTTTCCAGAATTGAGCCTGACGAAGGAGTACAACCACCCACAGTTGTGACTGAGACATTTCTGGATGAGCAACTGTTCCTCATTCAGCAGGCTCCATGGTTTGCAGACATTGCAAATTATAAAGCTATGAATTTCATTCCAAAGGAGTACAGTAGACAACAGGTGAAAAAGCTATTGACTGATGCCAAGTACTACTTTTAGGAGGAACCATACCTTTTTAGAAGATGCTCAGATGGTATAATCCGGAGATGTGTTCCAGATGAGGAAATACAGCAGATTCTTTGGCACTGTCATGGCTCTGATTATGGAGGCCACTTTGGTGGTGAAAGGACAGCTACCAAGGTCCTTCAGAGTGGGTTTTACTGGCCAACTCTCTTCAGGGATTCAAGAGCATTTGTTAAGAACTGTGACAGGTGTGAAAGAGCTACGAATCTCCCTGCCAATCATGAGATGCCACAGCATGGGATTCTTGAGGTTGACTTATTTGATGTGTGGGGTATTAATTTCATGGGACCTTTTCCACCCTCATATTCCAACAACTATATTCTAGTGGCAGTTGATTATGTGTCCAAGTGGGTGGAAGCTGTGGCTCTGCCCACCAATGATGCCAAAGAGGTGATGAGATTTCTTCAGAGATATATTTTCAGCCAGTTTGGTGTCCTAAGACACTCATTAGTGATGGTGGAAGTCACTTCTGTAACAGATAGCTGGACTCACTTCTGCAGAGATATGGAGTCCGTCATAAAGTGGCAACCCCTATCACCCTCACACAAGTGGACAGGTTGAGGTTTCCAATAGGGAACTCAAGAGGATTCTAGAGAAGACTGTCAGTGTCTCAAGAAAGGACTGGTCTAGGAAGCTTGATGATGCTATCTGGGCTTACAGACAGCTTACAAGACTCCTATTGGCATGTCCCCTTATCAGCTGGTCTATGGTAAACCCTGTCACTTGCCAGTGGAGCTGTAGCATAAAGATTACTGGGCAATCAAGTACTTGAACCTTGATGCTCAAGCTATAGGAATAAAGAGAATGCTTCAGTTGAATGAGCTTGATGAATTCAGATATTCAGCTTATAAGAATGCCAAGTTCTACAAGGAGAGAACTAAGATATGGCATGACAAGAAGATTGCCATCCGAGTCTTTGAGCCAGGTCAGAGGGTGCTTCTGTATAATTCAAGGCTCAAACTCTTTCCCAGGAAGCTGAAATTCTGGTGGTCATGACCGTTTGTGGTTACTAGAGCTTCAGCGTATGGTCATGTAGAGATTCAGGAAGAGAATTCTGACAGGAAATTTATAGTCAATGGCCAAAGGTTGAAGCACTATCTTGGAGGCGTGATTGATCGCCAAAGGTCCGCTCATCTGCTGAACTAGTAGAACTGACCGTTAAGCTAGTGACATTAAAGAAGCGCTTGTCGGGAGGCAACCTGATGTTTTTGTATCCTTTAGTTTGATTTCTGTTGGTTTAAGTTTGTTATTTATTTAGTTTTAGTTGAGTTTTACTGTTTTTCCTTTGTTTTACATGTGTTTAGATCATGCAAAGTTATTAAAATAGAAATAGGTTCTTAAATACAGAGTTACGGATACCAAGAGAGGAGTATATTGATTCAGAAGGGTTGATGCCTAACTTGAAATTCTCAAGTTAGGCGCCACATACTATGCGCAACATACAATTTCTCTCTGGAGGGTCTGCGCCCAACTTGAGAATTTTCAAGTTAGGCACCACATACTACGCGCAAGGAGCAATTTTCTCTAGAGGGTCTGCGCCTAACTTGAGAATTTTCAAGTTAGGCGCAAGGTTTGAAGGCCAAGGGAAAAAGTTAGGCGCATTGGAGGCCAAGTTGGGCACAGAAGCAGCTAGCCCATTCAGGAGGCTTCAAGTAAGGCGCAGCAAGGAAAGGCATGACATCAAGTTAGGCGTGCTAGGGGAGGCATGGCTCCAAGTTAGGCACAACATCCGTGGAGTTAGGCGCCAAGCAAGGGTCTTCACCTCAAGTTAGGCGTTGAGTGTGGGTTTTTGCTCAAAGTTAGGCGCCGTTCATAGCAAGTTAGCCACAGGCTTTACACACCCACCAAAGTTAGGCGCGGTCCCTACTCCATCACCCCAGCCCCCTAACTTTGACCAAGTCCAAAGCGAATCCTACCCAAATCTTGCCAAATTTGGTCAAGACCACCCCAATCAATCCAAGATCCTACCCATACCCCCTCACCCGTTGTAACGACCCAATTTTCAGTATGTCTAAATCATACCAAAAACTGAGCGTGACCAACTTGTCTTCCTAATAGACTTTTTTTTGAAAACATTTGGGTTAATAGACAAAATCATTCATAATCAATTCACAACTGATAATAGATAAAATAGTTATAAACAACCATACATAAATACATCACAAGCAGTTAATAACATTCAGTGATCCAGCCTTTATTTAAGTATAGACTTTTAGTTAGAACACCCCTAGATATAGCTAGATAATAACTATATACATATATATACATACAATATCCCAGGCCCTGACTTGTTCAAGAAGTCCCTAAGCTGGCACCCAGGCTAGCCTAGACTCTATACTTACCTAGTCCCTCTAAACTACTAAACTGAGGGAAAATACATTATAAGTCTTTAAAACTCAAGTCAGGTGGAACGTCATCAAAAGGTGGAACATCATCTACTACTCCTCTACATGATCAGACATTGCCATATGACGTCTCTCTGGTACCTCATCAAGTAGCCACATAATAGGAGTCTCGTACCAAGATTTAGGTTAAAGTTTGCATACAAACGGGGTACAGACGATGGCTGGTCTCACAGTATATACATATAAACAGATAATGGAGTTCACTCTAGACTGAGAAGACTACCTAGAGTGGAATCCTCTTTGCGGAACGATCATCAACGAACTACGGAAGGGTACTCTTACTTCCATCTGAAGGGGGAAGGGAGAGAGAAGGGGTAAGAACTGGGGAGTTCTTAGTAGGGTCGGGGTTATTAGTTAACTTCATTAATTATGAGTTATTTAACTGATAAATAGCAGAATACAGAAAAGCAGTAAATAGAAGATACAGATAACTAGAGGAAATAGAGAAAACAGAAAGCAGAATACAAACAAAATAATACAAGAAAATACAAACACAAAGAATAGAATACAAACAGAGAAAATATACATTCATACAACAGTCATAACAGAGGAAGTGCACAACCCAGTATGATGCATGTCTAGCACTAATGTAGTTAATGAGCTCATTTGTCGGTTACATACCCGCTCTCGACATTTTCTAACCAGGTAAGGCTTCCCTGTTGGCAATACCCATCGCAAGAGTCCTTTGACTTGTGGGTTATTGATAAACCACTATTTTATGGTTTATATTGTGTTTAATTGTGTGGTTTTATCATGATCTTTACCCACTTATTCATTAAATAAGTATGCATTTGTAATTCCTTCCTAAAGATGCTTTATGATTGAAAACTTGCTTCCTAGAGACTTTTAATTATGTATTTTAATTCTCCTTTATTCCATTCGATGCCGTGATCTGTGTGTTAAGTGTTTGAGGCTTTATAGGGCATGAATGAATTAGAGATTGGAAAGGAAGCTTGCAAAAATGGAAGGAACACAAGAAATTGAGGAGATAACCAGCGAGAAATAACGCGGCCGCATGGCTCACGCGACTGCGCGGATTGGAATAACACAAGTGACGGGGAGGCGTAGACGATGCGCCCGCGTGGAAAAGCAAAACGCCGAATGACGCGTCCGCATGAATGACGCGATCGCGTGACGTGCGCGACCTGCATAATCTGCAGAATCGCTGGGGCGATTTTGGGCCCTGTTTTGACCCAGTTCTTGGCCCAGAAAAGCATACTAGAGCCAGAGAACATGCAGAAACCAAAGACAACATTCATTCTACACAAATTTTAGTTTTAGATCTAGTTTTTACTCCTCCTCTAGGTTTTTCTCTCTCTACACATTTATAGTTCTTAGGATTTTATTTTACTCTTTGCATTGGGATATTGAGAAGAGTTATTACCTCATCAAGACTTCGTCATTCTAGTTCGTTTTCTTTACTTGGCTTTACTCTTCCATGTCCTTTAATTTACTCAATTTTACTATTGGATTATTTTAGAATTTATTAATACAAGAGTTACTTTTATTTTTAATTGATTCCTTTGAGTTTTATTTATCATGTCTTTCTTTAATTCTCTTTTCTATGTTATGAATTCCACATTCACAATGAGCGAGTAGTTTCCTAACTTGATGGGGAGTTGATTGAAAGGAACCCTTGAGTTGGAATGCTCAAAGGAAAAATTGTAATTGGGTTTATTGTTGGAATGTTCTCTAGTCACTAACACTAATCCTTTTCAATTGAGCGGATTGGAACTTGTGAATAGAAATAGCATTCCAACTTGTTTGACTTTCCCTTACCTAGTAAGGGATAACTAAACAGAACAACCTTCAATTATCAATTAATCTTGAGAATACTGCAACAAGAATAGGGCTTCCAACTAATCTACTCCCAGTCAAGGCTTCTATTTAAATTATTTAATTTCCCTAATTTAATTTCCTGTTTATTCAACTCAAACCATTTTGAAAACATCTGATTAATAAAATAGCACACCTTTTTGCAACTCGTTGGGAGACGACCTGGGATTCATACTCCCAGTATTTTAATTTTAATTTTTGTGACAACCCTTCTAAATTGATAAGCGGATTTCTGGTTGGTTAAGAACTATACTTGCAACGCATATTTTATAACAATTCTTGACTCGCCAATTTTTGCCACATCAATTTTTGGCGCCGTTGCCGGGGAATTGCAATAGAGTGCTAAAGTTATTAATTGGAATTTATTTATTTGCATTTTATTTTATCTTGCTACTATGAGCTTCTTGTTTCTTTCGCTAGATGACGCGTTCACTTCCTGATCCAAGCTTGCCAGTATTCGATCCTGAGATTGAAAGAACTATTTTACGAATAAGGAAAGCTTGGCATCGGTTAGTCCTCTCTGAGGGTAGATTTGAAACATCATTTGAGGAAGAAACCAGCCCCCTGATGAGCGGATAATTTATACGCTTTTTGGCATTGTTTTTAGTATGCTTTTAGTATATTTTAGTTAGTTTTTATTATATTTTTATTAGTTTTTTAAATAAAAATCACTCTTCTGGACTTTACTATGAGTTTGTGTAATTTTCTATGATTTCAGGTATTTTCTAGCTGAAATTGAGGGACCTGAGCAAAAATCTGATTCAGAGGCTGAAAAAAGACTGCAGATGCTGTTGGATTCTGACCTCCCTGCACTCAAAGTGCATTTTCTGGAGCTACAGAAGCCTAATTGGCGTGCCCTCAATTGCGTTGGAAAGTTGACATCATGGGTTTCCAGCAATATATAATAGTCCATACTTTGCCCAACATTTGATGGCCCAAATAGGTGTTCCAAGTCAGCTCAAGAATTCTGGCATTTAACTCCAAAACTGGCACAAAAGCTGGAGTTAAACGCCCAAACTGGCACAAAAGCTGGCGTTTAACTCCAAGAAAAGTCTCTACACATGGAAGCTTCAATGCTCAGCCCAAGCACACACCAAGTGGGCCCGGAAGAAGATTTCTGCATTAATTACTCATTTCTGTAACCCTAGGCTACTAGTTTTCTATAAATAGGACCTTTTGCTATTGTATTTTCATCTTTGATAAGTCATATACTTTTCATACACTTGATCACGTTTTGGGAGGCTGGCCTCATGGCCATGCCTGAACCTTGTTCTTATGTATTTTCAACGGTGGAGTTTCTACACACCATAGATTAAGGTGTGGAGCTCTGCTGTTCTTCATGAATTAATACAAAGTACTATTGTTTTTCTATTCAACTCAAGTCTATTTCTTCTCCAAGATATTCATTTGCACCCAAGAACATGATGAATGTGATGATTATGTGACACTCATCACCATTCTCACCTATGAACGCGTGACTGACAACCACTTCCGTTCTACATGCAAACAAGCTTGAATGTGTATCTCTTGGGTTTCTAATCTAAGATTGGAACCTTCGTGGTATAGGCTAGAATTATTGGCAGCCATTCCTGAGATCCGGAACGTCTAAACCTTGTCTGTGGTATTTTGAGTAGGATCTGGGAAGGGATGGCTTTGACGAGCTTCAAACTCGCGATTGTTGGGCATGTGATAGACGCAAAAGGATCAATGGATCCTATTCCAACATGATCGAGAACCAACAGATGATTAGCCGTGCGGTGACAGCGCATTTGGAACGTTTTCACTGAGAGGACAGGAAGTAGCCATTGACAACGGTGATGCCCAACATAAAGCTTGCCATGGAAAGGAGTATGAATGACTGGAAGAAGGCAATAGGAAAGCAGAGGTTCAGGAGGAACAAAGCATCTTCATACGCTTATCTGAAATTCCAACCAAAGAATTACATAAGTATCTCTATCTTTATCTTACGTTTCATTTATCTTTTAATTATCAAATTTCCATCACCATCTGAATTAGCCTGACTGAGATTTACAAGGTGACCATAGCTTGCTTCAAGCCGACAGTCTCCGTGGGATCGACCCTTACTCACGTAAGGTTTATTACTTGGACGACCCAGTGCACTTGCTGGTTAGTTGTGCGGAATTGTGACAAAGTGTGATTCACGTTTAAGAGCTCCAAGTCCTTTGGCGCCATTATTGATGATCACAATTTTGTGCACCAAGTTTTTGGCGCCGTTGCCGGGGATTGTTTGAGTTTGAACAACTGACGGTTCATCTTGTTGCTTAGATTAGGTATTTTTTCTTTTTATTTTTCAGAATTTTTAAGAATGAATTCTAGAGTTTCAAGATGATGTTCTTCTCATCAATTTAGCTGCTGAATGTAATGTCCTGCTGAAGCTTGGCCAACCATGTCTAATCTTTTTAGACTGAAGCTTTAGACTAACATTGCATGATTCCTGGAATTCTTATTAAAAGTTTTGAATCCCTTTATTTTCTTTTCCATATAAATTTCGAAAATCACAAAAATTTTTTTTTTATAAAATCATAAAAATAAAAAATATTTTATGTTTCTTGTTTGAGTCTAGTGTCAATTTTTAAGTTTGGTGTCAATTGCATTCTTCTTGCATTTTTCGAAAATATGCAATATGTTCTTCATTAATCTTCAAGTTGTTCTTGATGATTTCATTGCTCTGATCTTTAAATTCCCTTGTTTTGTGTGTTTAGTTGTTTCTCATATGCATTCTCAATTTGTTAGTTTCTCTTATATGAAAATTTTTAAGTTTGGTGTCCTGCATGCATTGTTTGTTTAATTTGAGTTTCCTAAGATTAATTATATTTTGATTGTTTCTCATCATTGAAAAATTCAAAAAAAAAATTTTTCAAAACTATGTCTTTTCAAGTCAATAATACAGAGAATTGAAGATTCAGAACATTCAGCAGAGGAATCAAACAGAAAAAGCTGCGCGTTCAAAACGCCCAATGAAAAAGGAAAACTGGCATTTAAACGCCAGCCAGGGTACCTGGCTGGGCGTTTAACACCCAAAAAGGTAGCATTTTGGGCGTTAAACGCCAGAATGGATGCCATTCTGGGCGTTTAACGCCAGGATGACACTAGAGGGAAGATTTTGTTTTTAATTCAAATCTTTTTCAAATTTTCATAATTTTTCAAAATCAAATCTTTTTCAAATCATATCTTTTCAATCATATCTCTTCAAAATCAATTTCTTTCCATTTTTTATTATTTTCGAAAATCCTTGTTATAATTAATGATTTACTTCAAAATTTTCTAGTTGTTACTTGCCTATTAAGAAAGGATCAAAAGTTTTAATTCTAGAATCATATCTTCTAATTTCTTGTTAGTCAAGTAATCAACTTTAATTTTAAAACTTTCTCTTTTTAGTTTGATTTTTAATCATATCTTCTCAATCATATCTTTTCAATCACATCTTTTTCAAAATTAACTCTCAATCATATCTTTTTTATTTCTAATTTCAAAATCTTTTTCAAAAATCACTTAATTTCTTTCCCAATCTTAATTTTCAAAAATCTCAATCAAATTTTCAAAATTTCTTTTTATTATTTCAAAATCTTTTTAATTTATTTTCGAAAATTCTTCCCCTCTTCTCACATCCTTTTATTTAAGGGACTAACACTCCTCCTCAAGGTGCAATTCGAACTCTATCCTTCTTTATATGTTCGAATTCTCTTCTATCTACCTCCTCCTTCTATTCTTCTTTTCCTCTGACACCTCAAGAAATCTCTATACTGTGACATAGAAGGTTCCCTACTTTTTTGTTCTCTTCTCTTTCATATGAGCAGGAACAAAGATAAAGGCATACTTGTTCAAGCTGATCCTGAACCTGAAAGGACCTTGAAGAGAAATCTAAGAGAA
The DNA here is from genome assembly GCF_003086295.3 of Arachis hypogaea. Taxonomy (NCBI): domain Eukaryota; kingdom Viridiplantae; phylum Streptophyta; class Magnoliopsida; order Fabales; family Fabaceae; genus Arachis; species Arachis hypogaea. Next base: position 48,527,581 of record NC_092048.1, read on the forward strand.
GCTAAAGCACAATTCTCTCTAGAGGGCCTAACAGAGCTTTTCAAAGAAGAAGAAACCATGGCAGCCGAAAACAACAATGCCAACAATGCAAGGAAGGTGCTTGGTGACTTTACTGCACCTACTCTCGACTTCTATGGGAGAAGCATCTCAATCCCTGCCATTGGAGCAAACAACTTTGAGCTTAAGCCTCAATTAGTTTCTCTAATGCAACAGAATTGTAAGTTTTATGGACTTCCATTGGAAGATCCTCATCAGTTCTTAGCTGAATTCTTGCAAATCTGTGACACTGTCAAGACCAATGGGGTTGACCCTGAAGTCTACAGACTTATGCTTTTTTCTTTTGTTGTAAGAGACAGAGCTAGGACATGGTTGGATTCACAACCTAAAGAAAGCCTGAACTCTTGGGAAAAGCTAGTCAATGCCTTCTTGGCAAAGTTCTTTCCACCTCAAAAATTGAGCAAGCTTAGAGTGGAAGTCCAAACCTTCAGACAGAAGAAAGGAGAATCCCTCTATGAAGCATGGGAAAGATATAAGCAATTGATCAGAAGGTGCCCTTCTGACATACTTTCAGAATGGAGCATCATAGGTATTTTCTATGATGGTCTGTCTGAACTATCCAAGATGTCATTGGATAGCTCTGCTGGAGGATCTCTTCATCTGAAGAAGACACCTGCAGAAGCTCAGGAACTCATTGAAATGGTTGCAAATAACCAATTCATGTACACTTATGAAAGGAATCCTGTGAATAATGGGACAACTCAGAAGAAGGGAGTTCTTGAGATTGATACTCTGAATGCCATATTGGCTCAGAATAAAATATTGACCCAACAAGTCAATATGATTTCTCAGAGTCTGTCTGAAATGCAAGCAGCAACAGGCAGTACTAAGGAAGCTTCCTCTAAAGAAGAAGCTTATGATCCTGAAAACCCAGCAATGGAAGAGGTGAATTACATGGGAGAACCCTATGGAAACACCTATAATCCTTCATGGAGAAATCATCCAAATCTCTCATGGAAGGATCAACAGAGACCTCAACAAGGTTTCAACAACAATAATGGTGGAAGAAACAGGTTTAGCAATAACAAGCCTTTTCCATCATCTTCTCAGCAACAAACAGAGAATTCTAAGCAGAGCCACTCTGACTTAGCAACCATTGTCTCTGATCTAATCTAAAGCACTCAAAGTTTCATGACTGAAACAAGGTCCTCTATTAGAAATTTGGAGGCACAAGTGGGTCAGCTGAGTAAGAAAATTACTGAACTCCCTCCTAGTACTCTCCCAAGTAATGCAGAAGAGAATCCAAAGAGAGAGTGCAAGGCCATAAATACGTCTCACATGGCCGAACCTGGAGAGGAGGAAGAGGCAGTGATCTCCACTGAGGAAGACCTCAATGGACGTCCACTGGCCGCCATGGAGTTTCCTAATGAGGAACCATGGGAATCTGAGGCTCAGACTGAGACCATAGAGATTCCATTAAATTTACTTTTGCCATTCATGAGCTCTGATGAGTATTCTTCCTCTGAAGAGGATGAAGATGTTACTGAAGAGCAAGTTACTAAGTACCTTGGAGCAATCATGAAGCTAAATGCCAGGTTGTTTGGTAATGAGACTTGGGAGGATGAACCTCCATTGCTCATCAAAGAACTGGATGACTTGACTAGGCAGAAATTACCTCTGAGGAGACAAGATCCTGGAAAGTTCTCAATACCTTGTACCATAGGCACCATGACCTTTGAGAAGGCTCTGTATGACCTGAGATCAAGTATAAACCTTATGCCTCTCTCTGTAATGGAGAAGCTAGGGATCATTGAGGTACAAGCTGCAAGAATCTCACTGGAGATGGCAGACAATTCAAAGAAACAGGCTTATGGACTTGTAGAGGATGTCTTGGTAAAGGTTGAAGACCATTACATCCCTGCTGATTTCATAATCCTAGAGATCGGGAAGTGTATGGATGAATCCATCATCCTTGGCAGACCCTTCCTAGCCACAGCAAAAGCTGTGATTGATGTTGACAGAGGAGAATTGATCATTCAAGTGAATGAAGACTCCCTTGTGTTTAAAGCTCAAGGATATCCCTCTGTCACTATGGAGAGGAAGCATGAAGAGCTTCTCTCAATACAGAGTCAAATAGAGCTCCCACAGTCAAACTCTAAGTTTGGTGTTGGGAAGCCATAACCAAACTTTAAGTTTGGTGTTGAACCACCACATTCAAACTCTAAGTTTGGTGTTGGGAGGTTCCAACATTGCTCTGAACATCTGTGAGGCTCCATGAGAGCCCACTGTCAAGCTATTGACATTAAAGAAGTGCTTGTTGGGAGGCAACCCAATCTTTAATTATCTATGTTAAATTTCTATTTTCTTTTGTTATTTTATGTTTTCTATAGGTTGATGATCATGTGAAGTCACAAAAATAATTGAAAAAGTAAAAACAGAAGGAAAAACAGAATGAAAAACAGAACACCCTGGAGGAGAAACTTACTGGCGTTTAAACGCCAGTAGGGGTAGCAGAATGGGCGTTAAACGCCCATTCTGGCACCATTCTAGGCGTTTAACGCCAGAAATGGGCACCAGACTGGCGTTTAACGCTAGGAATGGGCAAGAAGCTGGCGTTAAACGCCAGAAATGGGCAGCAGCCTGGCGTTTAACGCCAGGATTGGCAGCAAGGGGCTTTTTGCACGTCACATGGTGCAGGGATGAGAAATCCTTGACACCTCAGGATCTGTGGACCCCACAGGATCCCCACTTACCCCATCTCTCTCTCTTCTTCACCCATTCATCAATCACCTCAATACCTCTTCCCCAAAAATCCCTCACCTATCAAATCCCACCATTCTCTTCACCACTCACATCCATCCTTCATAAAACCACACCTACCTCACCATTCAAATTCAAACCACTTTCCCACCCATAATGGCCGAACCATACCCCCTCTCTGATGCGCATAAACTAGTTATGCTACGATTTAGGAAATTGCACGATCGGCAAAATTCCTTCCGGCAAGTGCACCGGTTATCGTCAAGTAAAAACTCACAATAGAGTGAGGTCGAATCCCACAAGGATTGGTTGAGTGAGCAATTCGGATTAGAAGTGTGTTCTAGTTGAGCGGAATCAAGATTGAGATGAGAATTGCGGAATGTAAAATTGGCGGGAAAAGTAAATGACAAGAAATTGAAATGGCGGAATCTTAAATTGCATGAATTAAAGAGCAGAAACTAAATTGCTGAAATTAAAAGGGAATGGGGGTGATTGCATGAATTGAGTTGCAGAATGTAAAGAGAAGATGGAAATCAGAATTGGGGGATTCATTGGGTTATAGGAGATATTGAGATCTCCGAATCAAAACATGTTTATCTCTTCCTCAAGCAATGCGTTCATTGAATTTTGCTTGGCAATCTTATATGGTTGGATCCCAATCCCTTGGCTCACCAATTCTCTCTAAAAATGAACAAATTCCCAATCCCTTGGTTTAAATGTTCATAAGAAGAGATGATGCTCGATCACTGATTATACCACACAGTTTCATGAACCACAATTTGGTAGGATTACATGTCACAATATCCATCCAAACCCCAATCCAATTCACTGTGAGAAAGCTTCTCTAGCATGAATCCTCCATTCCTTTCCCAAGGTTCCGAAGGATTCCAATTATGGGTAGTTTCTTTCCCAAGACAACTACCCAATGGAATTAGATCGAGAAGCTTTCTAACAAAATTCAAGAGAAAAGATTGAAGAAGAAGATAAACTATTATTGATTCATTGAATTACAATAGAGCTCCCTAACCCAATGAAAGGGGGTTTAGTGAGTCATAGCTCTGAATTCAATTACAAAAATATGAAAACTAGCTAAAAGTGAAGGTCAAAAGTTCCTCCTAACTTAAATTCTATCCTATTTATACACTTTCTATATTGAGCTTCTGTTGTGTTTCTTGGGCTTTGAGGCCTCTCCATGCTTTCCTTTTGCCTTGGGTTTATGATCCATAATCTTGATGAGGCTGTTGATCCAAATTCTGTAACATTCATTGAGCCAACTTAGTGATAATCAAATAATGACACATGACTCAATAAATTGAAATTTCAGATTCATCAATCCTTCAGGCCCAATCCCATAAACCATGATATTCAATTGGGTTTCATACCAGAGTAAGTTTAAGTTAATGTTTGTGCTCAAATACTAACTTAAACCGCAATATTTTTGGCCCAGAAACCTTTTCCAAGAGTGGCGTTTAAGTTGCAGTTTAAGCTTAAACTGCAGCTTAAACGCCAGACACTTCCAGTGAGGCCTTTTGTAGAAGCACGTTTAAGCTTCAGTGTTAAACTGAAGCTTAAACGTGGAAATGGAAGAAGGCAGCCCTGGAGAGTCATGTAGTCGAACACGTTTAAGCTTCAGTTTAAGGTTAAACTGAAGCTTAAACGTGGAGATAGGAAGGGCAGCCCTGGAGGTCGAACACGTTTAACCTCCAGTTTAAGGTTAAACTGGAGGTTAAACGTGGAAATGGAAGGAGGCATCTTGGAGGTCGAACACGTTTAACCTCCAGTTTAAGGTTAAACTGGAGGTTAAACGTGGAAGCTGAGAAGGGTAGCCCTGGAGGTGTCGAACACGTTTAAGCTCCAGTTTAAGGTTAAACTGGAGCTTAAACGTGGAAATGGAGAAAGCAACCCTGGAAGAGAGTTCTTGGTCGAACACGTTTAAGCTCCAGTTTAAGGTCAAACTGGAGCTTAAACGTGGAAATGGCTCCCTGGTGCACTTCCCATTTCTGGCGTTTAACCTCCAGTTTAAGGTTAAACTGGAGGTTAAACGTGGAAATGCTTCCTGATTGGCATTCTCATTCTGGCGTTTAACCTCCAGTTTGAGGTCAAACTGGAGGTTAAACGTGGAATGCTTCTTTGGTGAGACTTTTCATTCTGGCGTTTAACCTCCAGTTTAAGGTTAAACTGGAGGTTAAACTTCAATTCCAGCATTTCTTAGCCTTCATGATTCTGGCGTTTAAGCTCCAGTTTAGGCTTAAACTGGAACTTAAACTCCACATGTGATATTCAAGCTTCCTTTATTGATTTTGTTGCTTCCTTGCTTAGCCTCTTCTTTCCTGAAATCATCCAAACAAATGCATCAAAGTCTTGCAAAATTTCATGAGAAATCTTCCATTCATAGCATTCAAGTAATATAACTAAAACTCATGTAATTTGCATCAAAATCATATTGTTTGGATGGTTCATTGCTTTGTTATTCTTTTAACCATTCTTGGTTACTTTAAGCTCAAGAAAATGCATAAAACCACTAAAACTAACAGAAAAATACTAGTGAAACTAGCCTAAGATGCCTTGGCATCACTCTCCACTCCTATATAAACCCATCTTCAATCCTTCATTTTCACACAACCTAAACACTACTTCTCCCCCTTGACCGAAACACAAAGCCCCCTCCATCTCCTCTATTTTTTCTTCTTCTACTCTCTTCTTTCTTCTTTTGCTCGAGGACGAGCAACCTTCTAAGTTTGGTGTCGCAAAAGCTAAAACTTTTTTGTTTTTCCATAACCATTAATGGCACCAAAGGCCGGAGAAACCTCTAGAAAGAGGAAAGGGAAGACAAAAGCTTCCACCTCCGAGTCATGGAAGATGGAGAGATTCCTCTCAAGGGAGCATCAAGACCACTTCTATGAAGTTGTGACCAAGAAGAAGGTGATTCCCGAGGTCCCTTTTAAGCTCAAAAAGGGCGAATAATATCCAGAGATCCAACATGAGATCCGAAGAAGAGGTTGGGAAGTTCTCACCAACCCCATTCAACAAGTCAGAATCTTAATGGTTCAAGAGTTCTATGCCAATGCATAGATCTCCAAAAACCATGATCAAAGTGTGAACCCGGATCCTAAGAATTGGCTTACAATGGTCCGGGGGAAATACTTAGATTTTAGTCCGGAAGATGTAAGGTTGGCATTCAACTTGCCCATGATGCAAGGAGATGCACACCCATACACTAGAAGGGTCAACTTTGATCAAAGGTTGGACCAAGTCCTCATGGACATATGTGAAGAGGGCGCTCAATGGAAGAGAGATTCAAGAGGGAAGCCAGTTCAACTAAGAAGGCATGACCTCAAGCCCGTGGCTAGGGGATTGTTGGAGTTCATCCAACGCTCAGTCATTTTTACTAGCAACCGGTCTGAAGTTACTATAGACCGGCCTATCATGATTCATAGCATCATGATTAGAGAGAAAGTAGAAGTTCATGAGGTTATATCCCAAGAACTCTACAAGGTGGCAGACAAGTCCTCTACTATGACAAGGTTAGCCTTCCCTCATCTCATTTGTCACCTCTGTAATTCAGCTGGAATTGACATAGAGGAAGACATCCTCATTGATGAGGACAAGCCCATCACCAAGAAAAGGATGGAGCAAGTGAGAGAACCTCACCAAGAGCATGAGGAAACTCCTCATTATGAAATCCCTGAGATGCCTCAAGGGATGCATTTTCCTCCACAAAACTATTGGGAGCAAATCAACACCTCCCTAGGAGAATTAAGTTCCAACATGGGACAACTAAGGGTGGAGCACTAAGAGCATTCCATCCTCCTCCATGAAATTAGAGAAGACCAAAGAACCATGAGAGAGGAACAACAAAGGCAAGGAAGAGACATTGAGGAGCTCAAGCACTCCATAAGATCTTCAAGAGGAAGAACAAGCCGCCATCACTAAGGTGGACCCGTTCTTTAATTTTCTTGTTCTTTATTTTTTGTTTTTCGAAAATTGTGCTTTATGTTTATTTATGTTTGTGTCTTTATTACATGATCATTAGTGTCTAAGTGTCTATACCTTAAAGCTATGAAAATGAATCCATCACCTTTCTTAAATGAAAAATGTTTTTAATTGAAAAAGAAAAAGAAGTGCATGAATTTCAAATTTTAAAACAGTTTAGTTATTTTGATGTGGTGGCAATACTATTATTTTTCTGAATGAATGCTTGAACAGTGCATATTTTCAATTTTGATTGTTTATGAATGTTAAAATTGTTGGCTCTTGAAAGAATGATGGGAAAATGAGAAATGTTATCTGATGAAAAATCATAAAATTGAATCTTGAAGCAAGAAAAAGCAGTGAAAAGCTTGCAGAAAAAAAGAAAAAAAAGGCAAAAAAAAAAAGAGAGAGAAAAGAAAAAAAAGAAAAGCAAGCAGAAAAAGCCAATACCCCTTTAAACCAAAAGGCAAGGGTGATAAAAAAGGATCCAAGGCTTTGAGCATCAGTGGATAGGAGGGCCTACAGGAATAAAATCTTGGCCTAAGCGGCTAAACCAAGCTGTCCCTAACCATGTGCTTGTGGCATGAAGGTGTCAAGTGAAAACTTGAGACTGAGCGGTTAAAGTCGTGGTCCAAAAGCAAAAAGAGTGTGCTTAAGAGCTCTGGACACCTCTAATTGGGGACTCTAGCAAAGCTGAGTCACAATCTAAAAAGGTTCACCTAGTTATGTGTTTGTGGCATTTATGTATCCGGTGGTAATACTGGAAAACAAAATGCTTTGGGTCACGGCCAAGACTCATAAAGTAGCTGTGTTCAAGAATCAACATACTTAACTAGGAGAATCAATAACACTATCTGGATTATGAGTTCCTATACTTGCCAATCATTCTGAACTTCAAAGGATAAAGTGAGATTCCAAAACTGTTCAGAAGCAAAAAGCTAAAAGCCCCGCTTATCTAATTAATACTGATCTTCATAGATGTTTTTGGAATTGATTGTACATTCAATTCTTTTTATCCTATATGATTTTCAGTTGCTTGGGGACAAGCAACAATTTAAGTTTGGTGTTGTGATGAGCGGATAATTTATACGTTTTTTGGCATTGTTTTTAGTATGCTTTAGTATATTTTAGTTAGTTTTTATTATGCTTTAATTATTTTTTTTAAAAAAAAATCACTCTTCTGGACTTTACTATGAGTTTGTGTGTTTTTCTGTGATTTCAGGTATTTTCTGGCTGAAATTGAGGGACTTGAGCAAAAATCTGATTCAGAGGCTGAAAAAAGACTGCAGATGCTGTTGGATTCTGACCTCCCTGCACTCAAAGTGAATTTTCTGGAGCTATAGAAGCCCAATATGGCCCAAACAGGCGTTCCAAGTCAACTCAAGAATTCTGGCGTTTAACTCCAAAACTGGCACAAAAGCTGGAGTTAAACGCCCAAACTGGCACAAAAGCTGGCGTTTAACTCCAAGAAAAGTCTCTACACATGGAAGCTTCAAAGCTCAGCCCAAGCACACACCAAGTGGGCCCGGAAGAAGATTTCTGCATTAATTACTCATTTCTGTAACCCTAGGCTACTAGTTTTCTATAAATAGGACCTTTTGCTATTGTATTTTCATCTTTGATAAGTCATATACTTTTCATACACTTGATCACGTTTTGGGAGGCTGGCCTCACGGCCATGCCTGAATCTTGTTCTTATGTATTTTCAACGGTGGAGTTTCTACACACCATAGATTAAGGTGTGGAGCTCTGCTGTTCTTCATGAATTAATACAAAGTACTATTGTTTTTCTATTCAACTCAAGTCTATTTCTTCTCCAAGATATTCATTCGCACCCAAGAACATGATGAATGTGATGATTATGTGACACTCATCATCACCATTCTCACCTATGAATGCGTGACTGAAAACCACTTCCGTTCTACATGCAAACAAGCTTGAATGTGTATCTCTTGGGTTTCTAATCTAAGATTGGAACCTTCGTGGTATAGGCTAGAATTATTGGCGGCCATTCCTGAGATCTGGAACGTCTAAACCTTGTCTGTGGTATTCTGAGTAGGATCTGGAAAGGGATGGCTGTGACGAGCTTCAAACTCGCGATTGTTGGGCGTGTGACAGACGCAAAAGGATCAATGGATCCTATTCCAACATGATCGAGAACCGACAGATGATTAGCCGTGCGGTGAGAGCACATTTGGAATGTTTTCACTGAGAGGACGGGAAGTAGCCATTGACAACGGTGATGCCCAACATAAAGCTTGCCGTGGAAAGGAGTATGAATGATTGGAAGAAGGCAATAGGAAAGCAGAGGTTCAGGAGGAACAAAGCATCTTCATACGCTTATCTGAAATTCCAACCAAAGAATTACATAAGTATCTCTATCTTTATCTTATATTTTATTTATCTTTTAATTATCAATTCTCCATCACCATCTGAATTAGCCTAACTGAGATTTACAAGGTGACCATAGCTTGCTTCAAGCCGACAGTCTCCGTGGGATCGACCCTTACTCACGTATGGTTTATTACTTGGACGACCCATTGCACTTGCTGGTTAGTTGTGCGGAATTGTGACAAAGTGTGATTCACATTTAAGAGCTCCAAGTCCTTTGGCGCCATTGTTGATGATCATAATTTCGTGCACCACCCCCGTTCTACTAAGTCGGTTGATTTACGTATAGGTGACATGGCAGCACCTAGGAGAGTTACTATCCAGGAGGCTGGAGCCCCTGATTTTACAATGTAACCGTTTCAACCGCATCATCACCCAGTGGTGGCTACAGACTTTGAAATAAAGACTGCACTGCTCAATTTGATGCCCAAGTTTCATGGCTTACCTGCTCAAGAGCCTATCAAGCACCTGAGAGATTTTCAAGCAGCCTGTTCTACTGTCAGGCGTGATGGTGCAGATGAAACTTCAATTTTGTTGAAAGCTTTCCCATTTTCACTTGAGGGAAAGGCAAGAGAGTGGTACTACACTCAACCTGTAGCAACTGTATTCGACTGGGATACACTTAGAAGAGAATTCTTGGAAAAGTTCTTTCCAGCTGAAGTTACTGATAAACTGAGGAAAGAAATTTCCACGATTGTTCAGGATGAATCTGAGACTCTCTATGAATACTGGGAGCACTTCAATAATCTTCTGGAAGCATGCCCCCACCATATGATTGACAAGATAGTGTTGCTCGGTTACGTCACACAGGGCATGAGGCCCCAAGATAAGACCACATTGGAAAGTGCTAGCAATGGGTTTATGAAAAAGTACAAGACCACTGATGAAGCATGGCAATTGATCAGCGACTTAGCTGAATCTACTCAAAATCACAGGCAGAAGCAAGGCCGTTCAAAAGCCATTGCAGAAGTATCCTCTAGCAGAGAGACTGCTGCTCTAACTCAGAGTATCTGTGAAATGACCAACTTGTTGAAGCAGATGCAATTGAATCAACAACAAGTTCAGCAAGCTCAACCTTCTCCACCACAGCAAAGCCAACAGTTAGTCCCACAGAGAGTTTGCGGAATCTGTGCTGATTATAGCTATTATACTGACGAATGTCCATAGCTCCAGCAGGAAGACAACACCGTGGCAGCCACTCATAACTTCTATGACCGCCCCAACCAATGGTACAATCAAGGTGGCAATTACAGCAGAGGAGGCAGAGACAATCAGGGAAATCAGAGGTGGAATAATGATAATAACAGGCAGCAGAACCAGAGCCAGCCCTACAGAGCACCTCACTTAAGACAATCCCAAGGACCACAGAATACCCAACAGCAGACCTCTCAAATTACTTATCCTTCCTCATCTTCTAATGATGACTTACTACAATCTATTGATCAGAGACAACAGACCATGGAAAATAACCTTTATGCTACACTAAATAGTCTGAACTCTACTTTGCAAGCTCTTGTCTTAGATTGGATCAATGAATAACTCCAATAACTAGCCTTTGAGCTCCAGTGGAATTCCCTCTCAATCATTATCCAATCCAAAGGGTGGCATTAATGCCATCACCCTAAGATCTGGAACCACACTGCAAGAGAGGAATCAGGAGGAGCCAAGCCCACCAGAACACGCCTCAGCTGAAGAGGTAGTGGAAATAGAAGATGTTGAAGAGGAAGAAGACATACAGGACATAGATGAAAAAGAATAAATCCAACCACAGGAGGAAGCACAACAAGGCGCAGATACTGCAGAAAACACCACTCCCATTCCATTTCCACAACTTGCAAGGAAGCCCAGGAAGCAGCTGGAACCTGATCCCAAAATGGTAGAGATATTAAAAAAGGTTGAGGTAACTGTTCCTCTTTTTGATGTTATTCAACAGGTACCTAAATATGCAAAATTTCTAAAAGATTTATGTATACATAAAGACAAAATTAATGAATTAGAAACTATTCCTTTAGGTAGTTCCATATCTGCTTTAATGGGAGGTTTACCTGAAAAGTGTAGTGACCAGGTCCATGTATGGTTAATTGTACTATTGGTGGTGTAGTATTTTCTGACTGCATGTGTGAGTATAATGCCTTTGTCTATATATGATATTTTGAGGCTCCCTCCCTTAAAAAGGACGGTAGCTCGTTTTGTGTTAGCAGATAAAAGCATTATTACAGTGGCTGGAGTTGCTGAAGATGTATTAGTGGGCATTAAGGGGCTCACATTTTCCATTGATTTTTATATCCTGGAGATGCCCCAAAATGACTCAGAGAAGCCATCATCAATCCTACTCGGAAGACCATTCCTGAAGACCTCGAAGTTCAAATTAGATGCTTTTTCAAGAACATACTCTTTTGAAATAGATGGCCGAGTAGTAATCTTCAATCTGAATGGAGTTATGAAGCATCCTCCAGAGGATCATTCTATCCTCTAGTGTGACATTATAGATGAAACCGTGGCTGAAGTTCACCAGGAGAAATTTAAAGAGAAGTACATAGGACAAGGTCCAAGTGTGGGGACATTCTCAGAGGACAATGATAGTGCTTTACCATTATCACCAGCTCCAGACAACCCAGAGCCTGACCATGATCAGAAGTTGGAATTAAAACCCCTTCCTCCACACCTCAAATATGCTTATCTTGAGGACGAGCAGAAGTTTCCAGTTATCATTGCAAGGGAACTCACTTCTCAATAAGAAGAGCAGTTACTTAGTGTGCTGAGGAGGCACAAGAAGGCAATTGGTTGGAGTTTGGCAGACATAGTAGGCATCAACCCTCAAGTCTGTGATCATAGAATATTTTTAGAAGAGGGAGCAAGACCTGTCCGTCAACCCCAGAGAAGACTGAATCCCACTATCTTAGAGGTTGTCAAGAAGGAAGTGACCAGACTACTGGAGGCAGATATCATCTATCCCATCTCAGACAGTGAATGGGTAAGCTCAGTACAAGTGGTACCAAAGAAGTCTGGAGTCACTACAGTGAAGAATGAGCATGGAGATCTCATTGCAACCAGAGTTCAGAACGCCTAGAGGGTCTACATTGACTACAGACGCCTTAACCAGGCCACTCGTAAGGATCACTATCCTCTTCCATTCATTGATCAAATGCTGGATCGCCTGTCAGGTAAATCACATTATTGTTTTTTAGATGGCTACACAGGTTATTTCCAGATTCATATAGCTCATGAGGATCAGGAAAAGACCACTTTTACATGTCCTTTTGGGACTTATGCTTACAAGAGAATGCCCTTTGGCTTGTGCAATGCGCCAGCTACCTTTCAAAGGTGCATGATGAGTCTTTTCTCTGATCTTATTGAGGACTGTATGGAAGTTTTTATGGATGATTTTAGTGTGTATGGCGATTCCTTTAGCCTTTGCTTAGATGGATTATCTAGAGTATTAGATAGATGTGTCAGTACAAACCTTGTATTAAATTTTGAAAAATGTCACTTTATGGTTAAACAAGGGATTATACTAGGACATGTTGTGTCTAATACTGGCATTTCTATAGATCCAGCAAAGGTGAATGTTATTTCTAGTTTACCTTACCCCTCCTCTGTGAGGGAGGTTCGCTCGTTCCTTGGCCATGCAGGTTTTTACAGGAGATTCATTAAGGACTTCAGTAAGGTAGCACTTCCCTTATCCAGGCTACTGCAGAAAGATATTGAGTTCGAGTTCAGTGAAAATTGCAAACAAGTGTTTGATAAGTTGAACACCGCCCTGACTCAAGCTCCAATTGTGAGAGGACCAGACTGGAGCCAGCCATTTGAAATAATGTGCGACGCCTCCAACCATGCAGTAGGAGCAGCACTGGCTCAGCGTGAAGGTAAGGACCCCTTTGTTATTGCTTATGCATCTAAAACTTTAGATGCCGCTCAGTCCAATTACACTACTACTGAGAAAGAGTTTCTTGCTATTGTTTTTGCACTGGATAAATTCCAAGCCTATTTACTTGGTACGAAGGTAGTAGTGTACTCAGACCACACAGCTCTAAAGTATCTATTAGCTAAGAAGGAGTCCAAACCAAGGCTTATACGTTGGATACTTCTATTACAAGAATTTGATTTAGAAATTAAGGATAGGAGTGGTCACCAGAATTTAGTGGCAGACCACTTGAGTTGCCTTGAGCACATTACAGATGACCCCACTCCTATAGCTGATAATTTCCCATTTGATAACCTGCAAGCAGTATCTGAGGTAGTCCCTTGGTATGCACCTGTAGCTAATTATCTAGTTAGTCGCACCTTTCCTCCAAACTTTTCTAAGCATCAAAGAGACAAGCTGAAAAGTGAGTCTAAATATTATATATGGGATGACCCATATTTATGGAGATGTGGCGCTGACCAGGTAATTAGACGGTGTGTGCCTCAATCAGAATTCCAGTCCATCTTAGAGGCCTGTCACTCATCTGAGAGTGGAGGACATTTTGGCCCTCAAAGAACAGCTAGAAAAATCTTAGACTGTGGATTCTGGTGGCCTACTCTTTTTAGAGACGCTGCTGAATTTTGTAAATCTTGTTTTCCATGCCAAAAATTTGGTAATATATCCAAGAGGGATGAGATGCCTCAACAAATTATGCTTTTCTGTGAAATTTTTGATGTTTGGGGCATTGACTTCATGGGTCCATTTCCAAATTCTAATGGTTATTTTTATATATTGCTAGCTGTGGATTACGTTTCCAAATGGGTGGAAGCAATTCCTACCCGCACTGATGATGTTAACACTGTTGTTTCCTTTGTGAGAAACCACATTATTTGTCGCTTTGGATCACCACGAGCAATCGTGAGCGATCAAGGCACCCATTTTTGTAACAGGAGACTAACAGGATTAATGAAGAAGCATGGGATAATTCATAAGGTTGCAACAACCTACCATCCTCAGATTAATGGGCAAGCCGAGGTGTCAAATAGAGAGATAAAACGTATCTTACAGAAGATAGTCAAACCTCATAGAAGAGACTGGAGCACCAGGCTACAAGATACACTCTGGGCATACAGAACAGCATACAAAACACCCATTGGGATGAGTCCTTTCCACTTAGTTTATGGAAAAGCTTGTCATCTCCTTGTTGAAGTAGAGCACAAAGCCTTTTGGGCAGTAAAGGAGTGCAACATGGGAATTGAGAAAGCCGGAGCTGAAAAGAAATTGCAACTGCAAGAACTGGAAAGCCTTTGCCTAGAAGCTTATGAGAACTCAAGACTATACAAGGAGAAGATGAAGGCTGTACATGATCAGCACATCAAGAGAAAAGAGTTCCAACCTGGGGACTTAGTCTTCCTTTACAAATCTCGACTGAGGCTCATGCCAGGCAAGTTGAGATCAAGATGGGAAGGTCCATACAGAGTCGAGAAGGCCGAACCATACGGAGTTTATCACCTAAGCCATCCTTCAAGCTCTGAACTTATCAAAGTTAATGGACATCGTTTAAAGCTGTACCATGGCGAGAAGCTGAAGAAAAACAAGGAGCTCGAGATCTTCCTCTTAGAAGATCCTCACATAGCCAAAGATTGAGCTAGTGGAGCGTCCAACTTACGGACGTTAAAGCAAAGTGCTAGGTGGGAGACAACCCACCATGGTATGATCATTCTTTTCCTTATTTTTAGTTTTCCTATTCAATAACTCTTCTCCTTATTAGTGCATTTCGTGCATCTGCATTTCCATACTTTTATTTAAAAAAAATGTTACGCGACGCGACCGCATCATTGACACGTCCGCATCGCAGGTGTTGGGAGAGACTAATAAAACGAACAGAGAGTCCCGCAAGAGCGTGGCTGGAGGCGTGCCAGTGGCACAAAACGCCCCACGCAATCGCGTTGCCGACGCGGCCGCGTGCCCTGAAATTCGACGTGAAAAGGGTGCACGACCGAAAGTTGTGCTAGAGTGGTGCTGGATTGGTGCTGAACGCACAATCCTTCCCACGCGACCGTGTGACCGACGCGACCGCGTCATGTCCTTCTCATGGCCACTCATGCGATCGCGTCACCCCAGATTTGGTAAACAAATAAACTTTCAAACAGAGAGTTGTGCGAGTGCGAGGCTACCCTCGCGCCAGTAGCATGAAACAGGTCACGCGACCGCGTGACCGACGCGACCGCGTCAATTATCATAAGCGCAATTCGCGCGACCGCGTGCCCCACGCCGTCACGTCGCTTGCGCCGCACAGCTTCCCTGAGTTGCCAATTATCTTATCTTTCTTTTACCAAAATCCTATTTTCTCTTTTCCCTCCTTATTTCTTCATTCTTCCTTCTTCCTTCTTTCTCACCTTTTACACTCTCACTCTCTCTCTCACCCCCATTAACAAGGTTTTTCTTTTTCTTCTTCCCTCCTTACTTTTCTATTTTTCTTCTTATTTTTATATGTTATCTTCTTTTCTTTTCTTTTTACTTTCATTATTCATATTTTCTTTTTCTTTCTTTTTCCTTTTTACTTGGTGTTAGAAATTTATTTGAGTCATTATTTCTCATTATATGCTTGTGGATTGTTGCAAATTTGTTTGGCAATTATATATTACTTTTTAAAGGGTTGCTTGCATGTTTAATTTAATACTTTCTATACCTTAATTATCATGCATGCTATGTGTTTGTGAAAAAGCCCATATGGCATTATGCACTTTTCTATGTTACTCTACTATTCCATGCTTGCTTTTCACAAAACCCTTTCTATATTTTATTACTTAAATATAATTGTTATTACAAAAAAATTGTTAGTTTGAAAGACTTGGTAACCTAACTTGGACATTGAATGCTTAATCTATGCTCCTCATGCTTTTGCCTGCATGCCAATAAACCTCTTGCATTTAATTGTCCTTATATGCACTTACTATATTTCCATTGATGAACTTTTCACATGTAGTCATGACCATGTGTTAACGACATCCTATAACCCTCTTCCTTGCTCTTTCTCTTTGAACTTAATTTCCTTCCTCTTCCCTTTTTCAGGATGGCCACCAAGAAAGGAAAGGAGAAGGCTACTCCCAAACAACCAGCAAGAAGAGGAACAAAGAGAGCATTAGTGGCAGAGCCCTCTTCAACTGCGGTTAAACCCTCAACAAAAAGAACTAAGAGGATTATAAAGGTTGATGATAAAGAAAGAGCCTTCCCAACAAAGGACACTACGCGATTTCCCAATCGCTACTGTGAGCAGATGTTCCCCATCTTAGCAGAAAGAAGTTACAACAATGACTACCTTCTTCTCCTCCCAAACTATATTGCTACCTTTGTTGAGCCGCAAATTGCATAAAGACAATGGGGTTTCCTACAGAGACAGCTGAGGCAGGTCAATCTTTCTTGGGTAGTCGAGTTCTACTCCAACTTCCACCTGCCAACCCTGCAGTCTGTCTTTGTCCGTCAGAAGCAAGTCCCCATTACAGAAGAGGCCATTCAAAAAGCTCTCGGTCTTCCCCATATTCCAGAAGGTTTGGACGCCTTTCAAGAAGCCGCACTCAAGAGCCAGATGTACTAATTTGACTGGGACGCCGTTCTCAGAGTTATCGCACTACCTGGCAGCAGATGGATCTACGGATACCATCGTACCCACCCTAAGGGAATATCGGCTTCAACACTTACCTTAGAGGCTCGCGTATGGGCACAGATCATGTCCCATTACGTCTTTCCGAGCACTCACGAGTCCTCCTTCACTGCAGACATGGCCGTTCTACTATGGTGCATCCTTACAGACCAACCTCTGAACCTACCAAGACACATCCGGAGTGCCATGGGACACGTACAAATTGAGGGCAACTTACCTTTTCCCACCTTGGTCTCAGATCTTGTCTCAACAGCTGGAGTATCCTACAGAGCTGGGGACACCAAAGCCATGCTTCCACAGGATGATCAGTATGTCCCTAACGGGAAATACATCAGACCTCCACCAGCCGCCACAAGCCATCAGACTGAACCGGTTGAAGATATTCCTTCTTCAACACCACAAGCACCTACAACAGACCAACTGCTCCATCAGATACTCGAAAGGTTGAATCGGCAGGAACACAAAGCTAAGATGAGAGAGCGTCGTAACAAGCGCCGATTCACAGACCTCAAGGAGCTGATTATGGGAAAATTCAAGGACTCAGACACCCCGGACTCCACGTCCTTTACCAGCACAGGAAGCCATGATGGCCCAGACTGTGGAGATACTGCTACCAGCCCACCTTTGTTTCTGACAGATGGCACCGAGGATAGTGCAAAGCCTTAAGTGTGGGGAGGTCGGTCAGTACCTGACTTCCGGAGGTAATTTCTCTTCCTTAAACACCAATAAATTAGGATATTTAGTTAGTTTTTCTTTTGTAGAATAGGATAAATTGCATAGTAATAGATTAGTTGCATGCATGTCTACTTGATTGAAAAGACAATAAGTTTCTTCTAAGACTCTATTTTTGGAACAAAATTTCACAAATTTTAATTAAAACTTTTATGTTAAATTTGCTTGAAGTTGTATTTGGAACATGATTTTTGAGCTAAAGAACACACAACATGTGAGATTCGAGCCTTTATGCATGGTTACATTATTTAACCATAATTATTTTATTCTTGTGTGTTTACTTCTCTATAATTGTAATCTATATTTTGTTTCATCCTATATGTCCAATGTTTATTATATTTATATGTTTGCATGTGATTGAGGCCATTATTTGTTTAGCTCACTTATCCAAATTAAGCCTACCCTTTCAATTACCTTTGTTAGCCACTTTGAGCCTTTAAATCCCATTTGTTCTATATTTTACCACATTACTAGCCTTAAGCGGAAAAATAATTATATATCCCAAACTGAATCTTTGGTTAGCTTAAGATAGAATTGTGTGTGCTAATTAAGTATGGGAAATTGTGGGAACAAAAGATAATAAGGGAATGTGTCATGATAATATAATGGGGATTTGGAGACCTACTCATGTGAAACTATAAGAATTAAAAATCTATGTGCATTGATAAGCTAAGAGAGAGGAGAGAACCTCTCTCTCTAAAAACTACATCTAAATCCTAAAAAAAAAAAACACAAAAAAAAACAAAAATATTCAATAAATAAATAAGGGGACAAAATTACCCCAATGTTAAGTTAAGAATTCAAAGATCAATGCATGTATGATAAAATTAAAATAAAAAGTTGATACATGAGTATGGAATGTGAAAGAGAAATTCTGGGTAGCTAGGTATGAATTCTAAAGTTATATATATAGGTTATGTTAAAGCTTGGGTTAATTAAAGATTCAGTTTATAAGCTTACTTAACCATATGTGTATCCTTACCCTTACCTTGGCCCATTATAACCTTGAAAAGACCTCATGATGTTTGCATTGGTATATTAAATGTTGTTGATTGATTAGGAGAAGAACAAAAATTAGAGAGCATGATTAGAGAAGGATAGAGTGATTGCCCTATACACTAGAGAGATTAGAGCGTACATACATCATCAGTGAGGGTTCAATGCTTAAATTTCTGTGTTCTCTGCTTTCATGAGTTGCCTTCTTGCATTTTTATCTGTTCTTACTGTATAAGAATTGAATTAGTGGAATTTGATTTGTAATAATTTTGAAGAGCTTATTTACTATTGATCAAGCGGACAAGAATCATATAGTTGCATTCACATATATAGGTTGCATTGCATTGCATGAGTTTTACATGTTCCTACTCATCTATTTTATCTCCTTCAACTAAGCATGAGGACATGCTAATGTTTAAGTGTGGGGAGGTTGATAAACCACTATTTTATAGTTTATATTGTGTTTAATTGTGTGGTTTTATCATGATCTTTACCCACTTATTCATTAAATAAGCATGCATTTGTAATTCCTTCCTAAAGATGCTTTATGATTGAAAACTTGCTTCCTAGAGACTTTTAATTATGTATTTTAATTCTCCTTTATTCCATTCGATACCGTGATCTGTGTGTTAAGTGTTTCAGGCTTTATAGGGCATGGATGAATTGGAGATTGGAAAGGAAGCTTGCAAAAATGGAAGGAACACAAGAAATTGAGGAGATAACCAGCGAGAAATAACACGGCCGCATGGCTCACGCGACCGCGCGAAAGAGAGGAAATCACAGTGACGGGGGCCGCATGGCTCACGCGACCGCGCGGATTGGAATAACACAAGTGACGCGGAGGCATGGACGACGCGCCCGCATGGAAAAGCAAAACGCCGAATGACGCGTCCGCATGAATGACGCAATCGCGTGACGTGCGCGACCTGCATAATCTGCAGAATCGTTGGGGGTGATTTTGGGCCCTGTTTTGACCCAGTTCTTGGCCCAGAAAAGCACACTAGAGCCAGAGAACATGCAGAAACCAAAGACAACATTAATTCTACACAATTTTTAGTTTTAGATCTAGTTTTTACTCCTCCTCTAGGTTTTTCTCTCTCTACACATTCATAGTTCTTAGGATTTTATTTTGCTCTTTGCATTGGGATATTGAGAAGAGTTATTACCTCATCAAGACTTCGTCATTCTAGTTCGTTTTCTTTACTTGGCTTTACTCTTCCATGTCCTTTAATTTACTCAATTTTACTATTGAATTATTTTAGAATTTATTAATACAAGAGTTACGTTTATTTTTAATTGATTCCTTTGAGTTTTATTTATCATGTCTTTCTTTAATTCTCTTTTCTATGTTATGAATTCCACATTCACAATGAGCGAGTAGTTCCCTAACTTGATGGGGAGTTGATTGAAAGGAACCCTTGAGTTGGAATGCTCAAAGGAAAAATTGTAATTGGGTTTATTGTTGGAATGTTCTCTAGTCACTAACACTAATCCTTTTCAATTGAGCGGATTGGAACTTTTGAATAGAAACAGCATTCCAACTTGTTTGACTTTCCCTTACCTAGTAAAGGATAACTAAACAGAACAACCTTCAATTATCAATTAATCTTGAGAGTACTGCAACAAGAATAAGGCTTCCAACTAATCTACTCCCAGTCAAGGCTTCTATTTAAATTATTTAATTTCCCTAATTTAATTTCCTGTTTATTCAACTCAAACTATTTTGAAAACATCTGATTAATAAAATAGCATACCTTTCTGCAACTCGTTGGGAGACGACCTGGGATTCATACTCCCAGTATTTTAATTTTAATTTTTGTGACAACCCTTCTAAATTGATAAGCGGATTTCTGGTTGGTTAAGAACTATACTTGCAACGCATATTTTATAACAATTCTTGACTCGCCAATTTCCGCCACGTCGGGCATACCACTGTAAGAGTCCTTTGACTTGTAAGGCGGCACTAGCAACCTACTGCAAGAGTCTTTTGACTTGCATGGCGGAGCTAGTTAACTTATATCTGCCTAACACACTCACTGTAAGAGTCCTTTGACTGACAAGAGTATATGTGAAAGAGCGAAACTCTCGCGCGATCTAGAATTTTCACAAATAAATTTGCGTTGTAAGTATAGCTTCTAGACTGACAAGAATTCCTTTCTTACAAACGTTTTGGTTGTCACAAGTAACAAACCCAATAAAATTTATAAACCGAAGTATTCAAACCTCGGGTCGTCTTCTCAAGGAATTGTAGGGAAGTATGAATTATTATTGGTTATGAAAAACGATGTTTTTGGGTTTCAAAAGGTTTGAACAAGGGAAATAAATTGCAGGAATTAATAAATTAATAACTAATAAAACTCTTGGTAAGGTGTGAAAATTTGGAAGTCCTATCCTAGTTATCCTTATTGATGGTGATGAGAATTGAGTTTTAATCCCACTTAGTTAACCTTTACTAAAGCAAAGGAAAGTCAAGTGAACTAATTAGTTAGATCCTCAAGTCCTAGCCAACTCCTAAGAAAGGACTAGAGTTAGTGGAATTCAATTCAATTAGCAAAAATAACAATTATCAATCACGATGAGTTTGATAACTCAAGAGTCTCTAATTAATCAATTAAAGCCAAGAATATAAAAAGCTAAATAAGAATCATAAATCTGAAATACCTCAATTGCATTAATAAAAGAAAATCCTAACATGAATGGTTCGTAAGCCAATTTGGCAACATAAGTAATCTACAAATAAAAGCATTAAAGTATCTGAAAGTAAACGAGAAATATAAAGCAAAAGGAATATTGAACCTGTGACTGAAGATGAATTGAACTAAACTAATAGAAATCCTAAAATCCTAAATCCTAAGAGAGAGGAGAGAACCTCTCTCTCTAAAAATTACATCTAATCCTAAAATTATGAATGTATGATATATTCCTTTTGATTCCTCCATTCTCTAGCTTATATTCTGTGTTTCTGGATTCAGAATTGGGCCGAAAAAGGGTCCAGAAATCGCTGGGGGCGTTTTCTGCAGATTCTGCACGTGGCGTCTGTCACGCGTCCGCGTAAGTCACGCGGTCGCGTCATCTGGAGTTCTGCTCTTCCACGCGGTCGCGTCGGTCACGCGTACGCGTCATTTGCGTTCTGCTCAAGGCACGTGTCCGCGTCAGTCACGCGTTCGCGTCGCTGCCTTTTTCTTGATGACTCCATTTTGTGCTTTCCTTCCATTTTTGTATGTTTCCTTTCTGTCCTCTAAGCCATTCCTGCCTTAGGAGATATGAAAATACTTAACACACAAATCACGGCATCAAATGGTAGTAAAAGGTAATTAAAATTAATATTTTTAAAGCATAGGAAACATGTTTTTCACATATATCACATAATAAGGAAGGGAAAGTAAAACCATACAATTTACATGAATAAGTGGTTGAGGGATTGAATAAATCACTTGAATTGGGCACAAAATACATCATAAAATATGGGTTTATCAACCTCCCCATACTTAAACAATGGCATGTCCTCATGCTAAATCCAAGAGAAAGGGTAAAGTTAGAATGGTGGAATCTCATGCAATGCATTCTATTCTAAATGCAACTACCTAAATGAATCATGCAATTCTAATTATTATCCACTTGTATATAAAGCTTACATGTATCTATATTCTATATTGGATATATAGATTCAAATGATGGCCTCAATCATCTCTTGGTATGTATCTATATTCTATATTGGATATATAGATTAAAACAAAAAAAAAGAACATCAGAATGAAAAAGAAGGGCAAAACACACAGGAATGAAATTTATGGTTTGAATGTCACCATACAATTAAGCTCAAAACTCACAGGCTGTGTGTTCTCCAGCTCAAAAATCATATATCAGTTATACATGTCATGCAAGTAGAAATCAAGAGTTCCCATTATTCTCAATGTAAATATTAGGGTGGCTTTTAAAATCTTAGTGTTCCTCCTTGATGAAATGTTGTTAACTAACTAACATGTAATGCTATATATACAAGGTGTGTGGATTGTTTTAATTTACTAAAGTTTCTAGTTTACTCCTTTTTATTTTCAATTAAACCAAACTAATATATGCTGAAAGGGTAAACTATACTAATTAATCCACATATTCTATAACTAATAAGTTTAGAATTACAAATTAAACTAAATGTCTAAGATATAAACTAAAGTGCAAAATGTGGAAATAAAGTAAAAATACAACAAAAGAACAATGTGCAAGTACTGAAAAATAAAAATAAAAATAAAAATACAGAAGAAATAAACAAAATAAGATAGAAGAGTCTGTAGTGGTTCACCAAAAAGATAAGCCAGGGATGGCGACCTCCCCACACTTAAAAGATAGCATCGTCCTTGATGCTCACTCAAACTGGGTGTGAAGAAGCGTCATCACCAGAAGGATGTGCTGCTAGTGTCTCTATGGTAGGCTGAATATCTGCAGGTTGGATAAGTGTAGGAGGATCGGTCTGCTGCAGTGGAGGCTCTGACTGCAGAGGAATCTCCGGGTCTGCGGCCTGGATTTGGTGTGGCTCCTCATGCTGTGGCGCAGCCTGCTCTGGTCCTGCCTGCTCAGCCTGGGCATGTGTCTCTGCCTCATGGTCGCTCGCCTCCACTTCAGATGTATCAGAAGGGGTGTCAGGCTCGGAGGAGATGTCGCTGCCGGATCGGATCATCAACTTAAGGTGCTCATAGCGCCGCTTGTTGCGACGCTCCATATGATCCAGGCGAGCAAAGAGTCGATGCACCAGATGATAAATGGGCTCAGGAGCAGGTGGATGTGCAGTGGATGAGGCTGGTGCAATAGTGGAGGCAGATGGGGCAGCTGAAGATGTGGCTGCCTCACCAGAAGCGGTGAGGAATGGGGGTCTGTAGCCTAAAGCCTGAAACTTCCTGCTGTGAGGAATGATCTTCTTGCAGTCTGCAGCAGTCGGCTTCGCATCAGCCAGCTCCCAAGACACGTCAGCTCGACGGCCTAGCTGGGTGATTAGATAAGGGAAAGGGAGAGTGCCTCTGACATGGACCCTGGCCATGTAATGCCTGATGAAACGTGGAAGATACATGTCCTTACCCTCCATCACACACCAGATGAGGGTGATCATAGCAGCAGGCAGCTCTGTCTCATGAGTGCTCGGCATCACATAGTTGCTCAGAATCAGGTGCCAGAGCCGAGCCTCATCATTCAGGTAAATCAGCTTGATTCCCTTAGGCATTGCTGTATTCTTCCCCATGACCCATGGGACAGTAGGATCAAGGGCTATTCTCTGCTTGACAGCATCCCAGTCAAATCTCATAAATCGCATATCCTCCTCAGCCTTTTGGTAATCGTCAGGCTGATCTGACTTAGGCTGAAGTTGGAGGATGTCCTCAATAGCTTCCTCAGTGACCAAAATCTGTTTCCCTCTGAGGTGCACTGCATCCAGGGAAGTCTTGAAATAGTTACAGTAAAATTCTCTGACCCAGGAAGCATTGACCTCTGTCAAGTTTCTTTCCAAGAAGAACCAGCCTCTCTATTTTATCTGTTCGGAGGTGTACTGCTGTAGTTCTTCTGGAATTTTTAGAGTTTTCTCCAGGTACAGGTTCCTGGAAGTGGCAAACACTGGGAACTTCAGCTCACAGTATCTGTTTGCAAATTTAACTGGATCTGTGGCAGTGAGGAGTTGGTCAGCCTTCTCCTGCGGGGTAAAGTGCTTTTCCCGCCAGGAGTCATCATGCAAAATGTCCAGGATAGTCATAGAGGATTCGCCTCTTTTCCTTTTGCCAGTGGTTGCTTTGCCCTTTCCTTTGCGCTGAGGGTCAGACATCCTGAAAAGCAGAAATTTCAGGATATAATTGAAGAACAAAAGCAGGAAAACAAGTAGGCAAATAGAATAATAGCAATATAAGCACATAGTGGCAAAAGAGCAAGAGAAGCATGAAATGAGGTGAAAAATATGTGCAATTTGGATTGTTTACGAGTGAAAAAGTCTGAAAAGAAAAAAAATACAATCCAAAATATAGGATAAGCGGAATTCAAGTTATATAGGAAAAACAATGATCATGCCCTGAGTTAGAAAGGTGAAGTAGTTAGGTTAAAAGCAAAAAGAGAAGTTAGAAAGTTAAAAATGGTTAATAGGTGAAAAGGGGGGTTAGAAAGTGAGAGTCGTGAGTTAGTAAAAGAAAGTTAAAGTGAGTGGCATGATAATCGGTTTCCTAGGTAACAAGAGATTCACAATTTTAAAGAACAGTCAACTCATATTCAAGCAAGGATAGCAGGTTAATGATGATAATTCAGATAGATACGAGAGTAGCAAAAATTAAAATGAAATCATCAGTAATGCAATTTACTAGCCAGGGAATCAAAAAGGGATAAGAATGCTATCCCGTGCATTCATGCATTGGTTGGTTGTAGCCAAGTAGTGCAAAATTCAAAATTGCCAAAACCAATACATGAATGAAAAAAGTTGAAACCATTTGTAGAAAATTAGGCAGCATTCTAACTAAAATTGGATGTTCTCGGATAATAAATAGCAAGAAAAACAGTTCATATGAGATTAAAAAGCGCTGCAAAGAGTCACAAACAATAGGAATAGTAAAGAATAGTCTTAACAGCAGCATGAAACATTAAAGAACAACATATGAACAGTATTAACATCACAGCCAGATCAAAATTGCAGAATAGGTAAAACAAGAAACAAGAACGGCGCAATTATCAGGCCTAAATCCACTAACCACATCCTAGCTACCTAACCACCTAGAATCTACTACAAACATGCATCTCTAACTATCCTATGCTGAATAAAATTTGAAAAACTAACTAAGTAATCGAAAAGAGGAATCACAGTATGGCGGAACCTGGTGTGTAGAAGTACAAATGTATGGAACAGAGAGATGGTGGGAATGTGGTGGTGGTGGTGCTGATGCGGCGGTAATGGGAGGGAAACGCGGCGGTTGAAGGTGGCAGTTTGGTGGTTGGGGGCGTTGGGTTAGGTTTAAGGGGGTTGTTGGGTTAGGTTTAAGGGAGGGGTGAGGGAGGAGATTGGGTCGAAGGTTGTGGTGGTAGGAGGCAGCACTGTGGTGGCAGTTTGGTGGTTAGGGGCTTCGGGTAGGGTTTAATGGTGGAGGGGGTGGTTTAGAAGGGAGGGAGGTGAGGGTAGGGAAGAAGGAGGGGGGTTGGCTGGCGGTTCTGTGTGGGTGGCGCGGTGGTGGCGGCTCGGTGATGGTGGCGGCGGTGGGTGAGAGGGGTGGAAGAGAGTGGTAGAGGAAGAAGAGAAAGAAGAGAGAGAGGAAAAGAAAGGGGGGTTGGCGGTGGGTCTGGGTGGTTGGGCGCGGTGGTGGTGGTTGCAGAGGAGGGAGGGGGTTGCAGAGAAGAGAAGAAGAAGGGTGGGTATGGGGGCGCGACGGGTAGGGTTTCGCTTGGGTAAGGGGGTTAGTATTTTTGTATCCACGCGAATGTGTGGAGTACGCGATCGCGTGACTATGGTGAAATGGGTTCGACGCGGTCACGTGATTGACGCAATCGCGTGGGTTGGGTAAAAGATGGGTGACGCGGACGCGTGAGGCACGCGACCGCGTCGCTGAAAATTGTGCTAGACCCACACTTCCAGCGTCGTTTTAGCGCAACTCTCTGTCTCCATTTAGGGGGCCATAATATCCACGCGACGCGGATGCGTCGCTCACGCTTTCGCGTGGGATGAGTGTTTTGCAAGTGACGTGTTCGCGTCAGGGACGCGAACGCGTGGACCGTTTTGTGCTAAACTCACACCAACCGCACGATTCCAACCCAACTTTCTGGGCGTTGGATCTTTATGCCGATTTCCTTCTCACGCCCACGCGTGGCCTGCGCGCTCGCATGGGGTGATCTTTTTTTTTAATGCAATTATGCAGTATGCAATATGCAGTGCTAATGCAGATGCTATGAATACTTTCAGGTTCAATGAAGATAAAATAAAATAAAGACAAATAATCACGAAAATTGAAAAACAAACGATCATACCATGGTGGGTTGTCTCCCACCTAGCACTTTTAGTTAAAGTCTTTAAGTTGGACATTTGATGAGCTTCCTGCTATGATGGCTTATGCTTGAATTCATCCAAAAATCTCCACCAATGTTTGGAATGCCAACAGCCTCTGGGGTCCCAAATTAGGCATGTAAAGCTTTTGAGCAGCTTCAAACAGATTCTCAGGCTCCCGGGGTGAGGAATGTCAGAATAGATTCCAGGATCCCAAACTTTGCTTTTAAATCCGCCTTTGTCTTGATCTATATTCTTCCATCCGGGCGGTTTAGAAATTGTATTCTCACCAAGATGACCAAACGCCTTTCGAGACCCATTCAATTGAACTTGATACCAATCCTTGCTCTTCGAATTGAAGCGTGGAACCTTATTGAATCTTGCACACCAGCTCTGAGCTCTAAAGCCGCAGAGAGCTCTAAGCTAGCCATCTGTTTCAAGCAAACCATATTCAAGTGGAAAAGTAAATACAAAGGTTAAGGATTGTACCCACTTGAAGCTTGTATTAGGTGGTAATGGCCTTGGGATAGGTGTTTCCAATGGTTCTGTAAGCTCTACTCCCTTGTATTCTTCTGTGAATTCCTCCACTTCTTTGCAAAATTCTTCAACTGCAACTGCGTCTTGATCAAAGTCTTCTATGTCTTCCTCGTCACTCAAGTCATAAGTTGGAGGTTGAGAGAAATCTACTTCGACATCATCTTCGTATTCACTTGGATAAGGTTCTTCAGGCTCAAGGAGTTCAGTTGCGGATGCAAGTTCGTGACTAGGAGAGCTTGATTCATGATCATCACTGCCTATGGAATCAACTTCTTGGTCTGTTCCGTCCAATTTTTCACAAGGTATATGCTTTGGAGGTTGTGCACTATCCTTCTTGGCATCAAATTCAAACTTTTCGGCGGAATCCTTTACAGTTCTCGATTCCCATGGAGGTTCAGCATCTCCTAAATCTTCAACCATTTCTTCCTCTACAACTATTATGGCTTCCTCCACTTGTTCCAATACAAAGCCATGCTCCTCATTGTCCACAGAAGTTTCTAGTGTCTTCTTCATGCTACGCTCTGCTTTTGATTCTCCACATGTAGCCATGGGAGTACTCTGAGTGCTCAGATGTTGGGAAGCTAATTTATTTACCACCTCGGTTAAGGCAGTAGTGAGTTCCAGCACGTCCCTTTGCATCTTCGCTTGCCCTTCAAGAAGAACATGAAGTTTGTCACCCATTGGAGATTGGGGTGGATATGAGGGTTCATTGGTTGGGAGAGAGGGCTCATAATACAGAGGTGATTCTTCTTGATAAGGATATGGGTATGGTGAATGTTGTGGTGGTGGTTCTTGGGAGTAATTAGATTGGAATTGTGGTGGATAAGGGCCATATGGTGGTGAATGGTAAAAAGGAACTTGTGAGTGTGGTGGTTCAAAGCTATGTTGAGAGGGTGGTTCATAAGCACAGGGTGGAACTTGTTGGTAACTACAAAGGGATCCACCGTATCTATTGCCTTGGCATGTATTGTAGAATGGTCATCGGTTGTGATACTGTGAAGGGTGTTGTTGCCTAAAGGGTTGATCAAGTCCTCGTGGCTCCATCCATCTTTGATTGCTCTGACCTTGATGCATGTTCCTACTATAGCTTTTATTCCCTTCAACAATATTAGAACCAAACTCAAAGCGAGAGGGGTAAGAACTCATGGTAGCTAATAAGAATTAAAATTGAAAACAGAAACAAATAAACAGGCAAAAAAAAATATTTACAATAACCAATAATAAGGCACACGTTTGCAATTCCCCGGCAACGGCGCCATTTTGAAAGAGCAAAACTCTCGCGCGATCTAGAATTTTTGCAAATAAATTCGCGTTGTAAGTATAGCTTCTAGACCGATAAGAATTCCTTTCTTACAAACATTTTGGTTGTCACAAGTAACAAACCCAATAAAATTTATAAACCGAAGTATTCAAACCTCGGGTCGTCTTCTCAAGAAATTGCAGGGAAGTATGAATTATTATTGGTTATGAAAAATGGTGTTTTTGGGTTTCAAAAGGTTTGAACAAGGGAAATAAATTGTAGGAATTAATAAATTAATAACTAATAAAACTCTTGGCAAGGTGTGAAAATTTGGAAGTCCTATCCTAGTTATCCTTATCGATGGTGATGAGAATTGAGTTTTAATCCCACTTAGTTAACCTTTACTAAAGCAAAGGAAAGTCAAGTGAACTAATTAGTTAGATCCTCAAGTCCTAGCCAACTCTTAATAAAGGACTAGAGTTAGTGAAATTCAATTCAATTAGCAAAAATAACAATTATCAATCACGATGAGTTTGATAACTCAAGAGTCTCCAATTAATCAATTAAAGCCAAGAATATAAAAAGCTAAATAAGAATCATAAATCTGAAATACCTCAATTGCATTAATAAAAGAAAATCCTAACATGAATGGTTTGTAAGCCAATTTGGCAACATAAGTAATCAACAAATAAAAGCATTAAAGTATCTGAAAGTAAACGAGAAATATAAAGCAAAAGGAATATTGAACCTGTGACTGAAGATGAATTGAACTAAACTAATAGAAATCCTAAAATCCTAAATCCTAAGAGAGAGGAGAGAACCTCTCTCTCTAAAAACTACATCTAATCCTAAAATTATGAATGTATGATATATTCCTTTTGATTCCTCCATTCTCTGGCTTATATTCTGTGTTTCTGGATTCAGAATTGGGCCGAAAAAGGGTCCAGAAATTGCTGGGGGCATTTTTTGCAGATTCTGCACGTGGCGTCTGTCACGCGTCCGCGTAGATCACGCGGTCGCGTCATCTGGAGTTCTGCTCTTCCACGCGGTCGCGTCGGTCACATGTACGCGTCATTTGCGTTCTGCTCAAGGCACGCGTCTGCGTCAGTCACGCGTTCACGTCGCTGCCCTTTCTCGCTAGGCACGCAGCTGCGTCATCCATGCGTTCGCGTCGCTGCCTTTTTCTTCAAGACTCCATTTTTGTGCTTTCCTTCCATTTTTGTATGTTTCCTTTCTGTCCTCTAAGCCATTCCTGCCTTAGGAGATCTGAAAATACTTAACACACAAATCACGGCATCGAATGGTAGTAAAGGGTAATTAAAATTAATATTTTTAAAGCATAGGAAACATGTTTTTCACATATATCACATAATAAGGAAGGGAAAGTAAAACCATGCAATTTACATGAATAAGTGGGTGAGGGATTGAATAAATCACTTGAATTGGGCACAAAATACATCATAAAATATGGGTTTATCAATATGCTAATTGTGTTTTTTCGATATCTCTGTAAGAGTCCTCTGACTTACAGAATAGCATTATAGCTAAGTATCCCAGTAAAGCACTCTCAGTGGTCGTACCACTATCTATCTGTTTGCCTCAATGTAGCAGATGAACATACAAATATCTCTGGAGTTGTCTTAATGCAACAAATGACCTTTCAACAGGCCCTCTGCTTGTTCTCTATTCTCTCTATCATATTACTCTTTTCTTTTTTTCTTCTTACTCTGCTCTGGTTCCTCTTTTCTCTGTGTCTCTTTACTTTGCTCTGATTTCTCTATTTAACATACGTATTTAAAGCTTATGTAAATTTTGGTATGAATAGTTTGCCTATCCCAAGTATAGGTTCATTAAGTCTATACTGAAACAGTTTAACTTTTCATATAATACCTAACCCTAACCACAACTCAAGGACTAACTATGTTTTCCTAGTTCGTTTACTAATCTCTATCTGTTTTTTGTCATTAAAACTTTACAGAATTTTCTTTAGTTTTTATCTTTTCTTTAAATTTTTATCTCTCCTTTTGTCTTTGCCTTACTAATATGTTCTTACCACTCCCTAAGTGTTTTATGAAGGTAATTATGAGATTCTGCGCTTAAAGTTGTCTTTCTAAAGCTTTTATAGAAAACTGCCTTTCCGCATAATTTTATTATTTTTATTAAAATATTATTTTTAATTAAATATTATTATTTAATATTTTATTATTATTTATTGTTTTATCAAATTTTTGAAAATTACCCCATTTTAACTTTTAACCATTAAAATTTACTTTTTACTACCTGTAACTTTTAATATTTCTACTTTAACCACCCTAACTTTTGGAAATTATCAAATAACCCCTCAAACACCAAAATAATTGCAACATTGCCCTTTTCAAGATCTAAAAGGTGTTCTTCATTGTTCTTTACCATACTCAAAGTGTTCTTCATGTTCTTCGTAAATTTTTCAGATTCTTTCTCTGTTTTCACCCGTTTTTTAGTCTTTTCAGCAACCGATTTTTATCATAGTTCATAATAAATTCTCAGCCACTAAAACTTCATCTTTTCCACATGATTTTAACACAAATTGAACCCTAATTTAGGGCCTAGGGTTTCGGTTTCCAGCTGCACTCAAGAATACAAATTTATAGCTTTAATTTCATCAAATTTCATCAAATTTTCATCAAATTTTCAACAAGAATCACTCATATAAATCATCAATTTCAAGCACAGCCAAACCATATCATAATTACACAACGTAAACACAATCAATCAAGATTAAATTTGTCAATCCCTACCTGGTTTTGCTGCTCCTAATTCGGTTATGTCCTTAGGTGGTCCTTAAGCACTTTTTCCTCCTAAATCACATCAAGAACAACTTTAAATCCAAAAACCCTCAACTAACCGAATCTTACTCAACATGTTAGGAAGGGATTTATCACCTTAAAATTTCTGGAAATTAATGTTTCTTGGCCCTCAAGTCAAGTTAAGCATGATTCCTAAGGAAGAACATCAAGAAAACACATGTTTAGGCATGTTTCCTTGAAACCGAAGCAAAAGGGAGATGGTGCAGCTAACTCACCTTCATTCCAGCCTTGATAAGTCCTATGATTATGTAGAGAAAGAAGAGAGAATAATTTTGGTCGGATTGGAATTTTGATTTGAGTTTTAGTTCAGAAGAAATCAAGCTTTGAAGATCAAGTGTTCATGATGTTTTCTCTCTTTTCAATTTCGGCCAAAGGGAACAAATGACCAGCTTTGGAGTGTCTTGGGGTGTAAGGTGAGTTGTGATTGTTTAGTTTGGAGGTGGATTAAAATAATATTAAAATATCTCAGGTGTATAACTACTAAAACTAGATGTATCGAAACACTCGTAAAAACATCTCTAAAAATTCTTTTCTGAGCTACTAGCATAAATGACACTAGTAACATATTTAATATGAGAATAGAACATGTATGATGAGACCTTAGCATTACTAAAGTCATCAGGGAGTGCTGGTGCTAAGCTGCACCAGTAAACTATGAACCCGGTTAAACCGATCTCTTGTTTTTAACTAAAACTGACTAGTGATGAGCGGATATTTTATACGCTTTTCGGAGTTAATTTCATATAGTTTTTAGTATGTTTTAGTTAGTTTTTAGTTTATTTTCATTAGTTTCTAGGAAAAATTCATATTTCTGGACTTTACTATGAGTTTGTGTATTTTTCTGTAATTTCAGGTATTTTCTGGCTGAAATTGAGGGAGCTGAGCAAAAAATCTGATTCGGCTGAAAAAGGACTGCTGATGCTGTTGGATTCTGACCTCTCTGCACTCAGAATGGAATTTCTGGAGCTACAGAAGTCCAAATGGCGCGCTTCCAATTGCGTTGGAAAGTAGACATCTAGGGCTTTCCAGCAATATATAATAGTCCATACTTTGCTTAAGAATAGAGGATGTAAACTGGCGTTCAACGCCAGTTCCATGTTGCAGTATGGCGTCCAGCGCCAGAAACAAGTTACAAGTTGGAGTTCAACGCCAGAAACAGGTTACAACCTGGCGTTGAACGCCCAAAACAGCCCATGCACGTGAGAAGCTTAAGTCTCAGCCCCAGCACACACCAAGTGGGCCCCATAAGTGGATTTCTGCACCATCTATCATAGTTTACTCATTTTCTGTAAACCTAGGTTACTAGTTTAGTATTTAAACAACTTTTAGAGATTTATTTTGTATCTCATGATATTTTAGATCTAAACTTTGTACCTTTTGATGGCATGAGTCTCTAAACTCCATTGTTGGGGGTGAGGAGCTCTGCTGTGTCTCGATGAACTAATGCAAGTACTTCTGTTTTACATTCAAACATGCGTGTTCCTATCTAAGATATCCATTCGCACTTCAATATGAATGTGATGAACGTGACAATCATCATCATTCCTCCATGAACGCGTGCCTGACAACCACTTACGTTCCACTGTAGAATGAATAAATATCTCTTAGATCTATTAATCGGAATCTTCGTGGTATAAGCTAGATTGATGGCAGCATTCAAGAGAATCCGGAAAGTCTAAACCTTGTCTGTGGTATTCCGAGTAGGATTCAGGGATTGAATGACTGTGACGAGCTTCAAACTCGCGAGTGCTGGGCGTAGTGACAGACGCAAAAGGACAGTAAATCCTATTCTGGTACGATTGAGAACCTGCAGATGATTAGCCGTGCGATGACAGCGCACCTGGACCCTTTTCACTGGAAGGATGGATGGTAGCCATTGACAACGGTGATCCACCAACACATAGCTTGCCATAGGAGGACATGCGTGCGTGAATCAGAAACAGAGGAAAGCAGAATTTCAGAAGACAAAGCATCTCCAAAACTCCAACATATTCTCCATCATTGCATACAAGTATGATTTGTGGTCTGCCCTTTTATTCCCTGCAATCAAATTTGATAAGTGAATTATTTTATTGTTTTCCTGACTAAGAGTTACAAGATAACCATAGATTGCTTCAAGCCAACAATCTCCGTGGGATCGACCCTTACTCACGTAAGGTATTACTTGGACGACCCAGTGCACTTGCTGGTTAGTTGTGCGAATTTGTGAAGAACTGTGATTTCCAATTTCGTGCACCAAGTTTTTGGTGCCGTTGCCGGGGATTGTTTGAGTTTGGACAACTGACGGTTTATTTTGTTGCTTAGATTAGGAAAAATCTTTCTTTTTGGTTTAGAGTCTTTTATTATTTATACCTTGTTAAAATACTTTAAATTTATAGCTCAATTAGCTAGAGCGTGGTGCTTATGTTCTTAGTAATTGGCTATCCTATTTTTAAAATCTTTTTCAAAAATAATTTTTCTTTGAATAAGTCTTGTGCCAAACTTTAAGTTTGGTGTTTTCTTGTTGATTTTTCTTTGTTTTTCGAAAATTTTAGTTTGGTTTTCTAAAAATTTTAAGTTTGGTGTTCTTTCTTCATGTTCTTATGCTCTTGTGAGTCTTCAAAGTGTTCTTGAGTTTTCCTTGTGTCTTGATCTTAAAATTTTTAAGTTTGGTGTTCCTTGGTGTTTTCCCTCCAAAATTTTCTAAAACAAGGAGCATTAGATCTAAAAAAATTTTAAATCTTGTGCTATCTTATTGTTTTTCTCTCTCCTCTTTAAATTCAAAAATATCTTCTCTCTCTATTTTAAAGCAAATTTTCGAAATTTACCTTTAAAATTCAGATTTTTATTTCAAAATTTAAAACCTTTTTCAAAAATCATCATATCCTTTTCAAAATTTCCTAACCACTCTCTCTCTCCTCATTTTTTTTTTGAAAATCTTCACCCATTTTTATTTATTTTAATTTATTTTGTTTTCAAAATAAATAAATAATTAAATAAATAAAAATATTTTTCTTCTATTTTACATCATCTCCCTTTTTCCATCATGGACATAAGCGGAAATGAACAGTCCAGGAGGACTCTGGGGTCATATGCTAACCCCTCTACTGCTTCATATGGGAGCAGTATCTGCATACCCTCCATTGGAGTCAGTAGCTTTGAGTTGAATCCTCAGCTCATTATCATGGTGCAACAAAGTTGCCAGTATTCCGGTCTTCCACAGGAAGAACCTACAGAGTTTCTGGCACATTTTTTACAGATTGCTGACACAGTACATGATAAGGAAGTAGATCAGGATGTCTATAGATTATTACTATTTCCATTTGCTGTAAAAGACCAAGCTAAGAGGTGGTTAAATAACCAACCTAAGGCCAGCATAAGGACATGAAAATAGCTGACAGAAAAATTCCTGAATCAATACTTTCCTCCAAAACGGATGACACAGCTAAGGCTGGACATCCAAGGCTTTAAACAAGGAGATAATGAATCTCTTTATGATGCCTGGGAGAGATACAGAGAGATACTACAAAAATGCCCCTCTGAAATGTTTTCAGAGTGGGTTCAGTTAGACATCTTCTACTATGGGCTTGCAGAAAGAGCTCATATGTCTCTAGATTACTCAGCTGGTGGATCTATCCACATGAGAAAGACAATTGAAGAAGCTCAAGAGCTCATTGATACAGTTGCCAGAAATCAGCATCTGTACCTAAGCAGTGACCCTTCCATGAAAGAAGAGGTTAAAACAGTAACTGCTGAACTCAGTCCTGTAAAACAAGCTGCTAAATTCAATCAGCAATTGGACTTTCTAACAAAACAGTTAGCCGAATTCAAGGATAGACTACAAGAGACAAGGATGGCTAATATAAATATGGAAGAACAATTGAAGCAAACAAAGCAGCAGCTGTCAAAACAAATAACAGAAGAATGTCAAGCAGTTCAATTAAGAAGTGGGAAGACATTAAATACCCCACCTCAAGGCAGCAAGAAGCCAAGAAATGAGAAAACCACCCAAAATCCACCTAAGGACAGTAAGAGCCCAAGGAAAAATAATTATGGCGCTAAAACGCCAGAAATTGGGTAGAAGGCTGGCGCTGAACGCCCAGACCATGCTCAGGACTAGCGTTCAACGCCAGAAACAAGCAAGGATCTGGCGTTGAACGCCCAAAAGAAGCACAGTTCTGGCGTTCAGACGCCAGGAACAGATGAGGAGCTGGCGTCTAACGTCACTCCAGCTTCTAACTCTGGCACTCAATTGCCAGTGAGGGATCAGACACACACAAGTGCTGATGACAACCCATCTAAAAAGGCTTCTTCAAACACTTCTGTAGGAAATAAACCTACAGCAACTAAGGTTGAGGAATATAAAGCCAAGATACCTTATCCTCAAAAACTCCGTCAAGAGGAGCAGGATAAGCAATTTGCTCGCTTTGCAGATTATCTCAGGACTCTTGAAATAAAGATTCCATTTACAGAAGCACTTGAGCAAATACCTTCTTATGCCAAGTTCATGAAAGAGATCTTGAGTCATAAGAAGGATTGGAGAGAAACTGAAAGAGTTCTCCTCACTGAAGAATGCAGTGCAGTCATTCTGAAAAGCTTTCCTGAAAAGCTTAAAGACCCTGGAAGTTTTCTGATACCATGCACATTAGAAGGTAATTGCACCAAGACAACTTTATGTGATCTTGGGGCAAGCATCAACCTAATACCTGCATCCACTATCAGAAAGCTTGGTTTAACTGAAGAAGTTAAACCAACCCGGATATGTCTCCAACTTGCTGATGGCTCCATTAAATACCCATCAGGCGTGATTGAAGACATGATTGTCAGAGTTGGGCCATTCGCCTTTCCCACTGACTTTGTAGTGCTGGAAATGGAGGAGCACAAGAGTGCTACTCTCATTCTAGGAAGACCCTTCCTAGCAACTGGACGAACTCTCATTGATGTCCAACAGGGAGAAATAACCCTGAGAGTCAATGAGGATGAGTTTAAGTTGAATGCTGTCAAAGCCATGCAGCATCCAGACACATCAAAAGACTGCATGAAAGTTGATCTTTTTGACTCTTTGGTAGAAGAGATCAACATGGCTGAGAGTCTCGAATCAGAGTTGGAAGACATCTTTAAAGATGTTCAGCCTGATTTGGAGGATTCAGAGGAAATGAAAGAGCCTCTGAAATTTCCTCTGGAAGAGTAAAAACCTCCTAAACCCGAGCTCAAACTATTACCACCATCCCTGAAATATGCATTTCTGGGAGAAGGTGACACTTTTCCAGTGATCATAAGCTCTGCTTTAAATCCACAGGAAGAGGAAGCACTGATTCAAGTGCTAAGGACACACAAGACAGCTCTTGGGTGGTCCATAGGTGACCTTAAGGGCATAAGCCCAGCTAGATGTATGCACAAAATCTTATTGGAGGATAATGCTAAACCAGTGGTTCAACCACAGAGGCGGCTAAATCCAGCCATGAAGGAAGTGGTGCAGAAAGAGGTCACCAAATTACTGGAGGCTGGGATTATTTATCCTATTTCTGATAGCCCCTGGGTGAGCCCTGTTCAAGTTGTCCCCAAAAAGGGAGGCATGACAGTGGTTCATAATGAAAACAATGAACTGGTTCCTACAAGAACAGTTACAGGGTGGCGCATGTGTATTGACTACAGAAGGCTCAATACAGCCACCAGAAAGGATCATTTTCCTTTACCATTCATAGACCAGATGCTAGAAAGACTGGCAGGTCATGATTATTACTGCTTTTTGGATGGCTACTCAGGCTATAACCAGATTGCAGTAGATCCCCAGGATCAAGAGAAAACAGCATTCACATGTCCATCTGGAGTGTTTGCTTATAGAAGGATGCCGTTTGGGCTGTGTAATGCGCCTGCAACCTTCCAGAGATGCATGCTCTCTATTTTCTCTGATATGGTGGAAAAATTTCTGGAAGTCTTCATGGATGACTTCTCAGTATATGGAGACTCATTCAGCTCCTGTCTTGATCACCTGAAACTAGTTCTGAAAAGATGCCAAGAGACCAACCTGGTTTTAAACTGGGAAAAATGTCACTTTATGGTGACTGAAGGGATTGTCCTTGGGCATAAAATTTCAAACAAGGGAATAGAGGTGGATCAAGCGAAAATAGAGGTAATTGAAAAATTACCACCACCTGCCAATGTTAAGGCAATCAGAAGCTTTCTGGGGCATGCAGGATTCTATAGGAGGTTTATAAAGGATTTTTCAAAAATCGCAAAACCTCTGAGCAATCTGCTAGCTGCTGACACGCCATTTGTGTTTGACACAGAGTGTCTGCAGGCGTTTGAAACGCTGAAAGCCAAGATGGTCACAGCACCAGTTATTTCTGCACCAGACTGGACATTACCATTTGAGCTAATGTGTGATGCTAGTGATCACGCCATTGGTGCAGTATTGGGATAGAGGCATGACAAGCTTTTGCATGTCATTTATTATTCTAGCCGCATTTTAAATGACGCCCAGAAAAATTACACAACCACAAAAAAAGAATTGCTTGCAGTGGTTTATGCCATTGACAAGTTCAGATCATACTTAGTAGGATCAAAAGTGATTGTGTATACTGACCATGCTGCTCTTAAATATCTACTCACAAAGCAAGATTCAAAACCCAGGCTCATCAGATGGGTGTTGCTTCTGCAAGAGTTTGATATAGAAATAAGAGACAGAAAAGGGACAGAGAACCAAGTGGCTGATCATCTGTCCCGGATAGAGCCAGTAGAAGGGACATCCCAACCCTCTCTTGAGATCTCTGAGACTTTTCCGGATGAGCAATTATTTGCCATTTAGGAAACACCATGGTTTGCAGACATTGCAAACTATAAAGCTGCAAGGTTCATACCCAAAGAGTACAACAGGCAACAAAAGAAAAAATTAATCACTGATGCAAAGTACTACTTGTGGGATGAACCCTATCTCTTCAAGAGATGTGCAGACGGAATAATCCATAGGTGTGTGCCTAGAGAAGAAGCACAGAGGATCCTATGGCATTGCCATGGATCACAATATGGAGGCCATTTCGGAGGTGAGCGAACAGCCACCAAGGTCCTCCAATATGGCTTCTATTGGCCCACACTCTATAGAGATTCCCGAGAGTTTGTACGTAACTGTGATAGTTGCCAAAGAGCTGGTAATCTGCCTCATGGTTACACCATGCCTCAACAAGGAATCTTGGAGATTGAGTTGTTTGACGTATGGGGAATTGACTTCATGGAACCTTTTCCACCATCATACTCAAACACTTATATTCTGGTGGCAGTTGACTACGTATCAAAATGGGTAGAGGCCGTTGCCACACCCACCAATGATACTAAAACAGTGCTGAAGTTCCTCCAAAAATATATCTTCAGCAGGTTTGGGGTCCCTAGAGTACTAATCAGTGATGGGGGCACTCACTTCTGCAACAAACAGCTTTACTCTGCCATGGTCCGGTATGGGATTCGCCACAAGGTGGCAACTCCATATCATCCACAAACTAATGGGCAAGCTGAAGTCTCTAACAGAGAGCTAAAAAGAATCCTAGAACGGACTGTAAATACCCGTAGAAAGGATTGGGCAAGAAGCTTGGATGATACTCTGTGGGCATACAGAACAGCATTCAAGACTCCTATAGGGACCTCTCCATACCAACTTGTATATGGTAAGGCATGTCACCTGCCCGTGGAACTGGAACATAAAGCCTACTGGGCAACCAGATTCCTGAACTTTGATGCCAAATTAGCTGGAGAAAAAAGATTACTTCAGCTAAATGAGCTAGAGGAATTCAGATTCACTGCTTTCAAAAATGCCAAGCTTTATAAAGAGAAATAAAAAAAGTGACATGACAGAAAGCTGTCATTTAGAATCTTTGAACCAGGACAGAAGGTTCTGTTATTTAACTCTAGACTCAGGCTATTCCCCGGGAAACTGAAATGCCGGTGGAGGGGACTATATGTGATTACAAGTGTATCACCATATGGTTATGTGGAACTTCAAGATATTGATTCTGATAAGAAGTTCATCGTTAATGGACAGAGAATCAAGCACTATCTTGAAGGCAATATTGAGCAAGAGTGCTCAAGACTGAAGCTAAATTAAAAGCTCAGCAAGGTCCAGCTAAAGACAATAAAGAAGCGCTTGCTGGGAGGCAACCCAGCCATGGGGCATCACTTCCTCTAAGCATTTTGCCCTATTCTTGATTTTATTTGTTTATATAAAGTTCATTGATACTAAGGTAAAGAGTCAATTGTATAAGTTTACAGGGTTACAGAAGGATTCTGCACACAAAAACAGAGAAAAAGAGCTCACTAGCAAGAAAATGCCAGTAAAAGTCTATTTTGGGCGTTCAACGCCAGAAAGAAGCATCTTCTGGGCGTTGAACGCCAGAAAGAAGCTCCTTCTGGGTGTTTAACGCCAGATTTACAGCGTCCTGGGCGTTCAGAAAAACGCCCAGTGACAAAGGAGTTCCTGGCGTTCAACGCCAGAAAGAAGCAACAGCTGGGCATTGAACGCCCAGGAGAAGCAGCAGTTGGGCGTTGAATGCCCAAAACATGCAGCGTTTGGGCGTTCAAACGCCAGGATGGTGGGGAGGAGGTAAATTCGTTTTTTCTTCATATTTTTCATTTTAATCTTAATTTTCATGTTTCAATTCATGATTTCTTGCATAAACATGTTACAAACCCTGATTTCTAAAATCCCTAATTTCTAAAAACCCTTCTTTAAAAATATTAAATGTATCTTAATCCATAAGCACAAATCCTTTTTTTTTTCAATCCAATTCAACTCTTTTTCAAAATTTTCAAAACAAATCTATCTCTTTTCATTCAAAAATCTTTTCAACTAATCAATATCTTTTTCAAATCTCCATATTATCTTTTTCAAAAATCCAATTTTATCTTTTTCAAATATCTTTCATATCTTTTCAATTTTAAATTATATCTTTTCTTATCATACTTTTTTTTTTAAATCATATCTTCTATCTTATCTTTCTCCCTATTTTCGAAAACCCCCCTCCCTTTTAAAAACCCATTCGGCCTCCTTCCTCTCATCCACCATCCTACACTAGCTCTCCTTCTATCCCTCTCCTTTCTTTTCTTTTGCTTGAGGACAAGCAAACCTCTAAGTTTGGTGTGTTTATCCGTGATCACTAAACCATACCCACTAAGATCATGGCTCCTAAAGAAAAACAACCCACTCCAAGAGGCAAGAAAGAGAGTGTTCCAAAACCACTTTGGAATCAAGGGAAGTTCTTAACTAAAGAACATTCAGACCATTATTACAAAATAATGGGTCTAAGATCAGTGATCCCGGAAGTTAGATTCGATCTGAAAGAAGACGAATATTCGGAGATCCAGGAGCAAATTCGAATCAGGAATTGGGAGATCCTAGCTAATCCTGAAACGAAAGTGGGAAGGAATATGGTCCAAGAGTTCTATGCTAATATGTGGCAAACAGATAAGCAAAGACTATCTGGATCTGCTCTCTATGACTATCGGACCTTGGTCAGAGGAAAGATTATTCATACCCACCCTGACAAGATCAGGGAGATCTTAAAGCTACCTCAGCTGAAAGATGATCCAGACTCCTTCAATAGGAGAATGATGAGAACAGACAAGGGCCTGGATAAGATTCTAGAGAATATATGTATCCCTGGAGCCAGGTGGACCACCAGCACAAAGGGTGTCCCAAATCAACTCAAAAGAGAAGATCTCAAACCAGTCGCCAGAGGATGGCTGGACTTCATTGGGCATTCTCTGCTGCCCACTAGCAACCGTTCTGAAGTCACTATTAGAAGAGCAGTGATGATCCATTGCGTCATGATGGGAAAAGAAGTGGAAGTTCATCAACTGATTTCAACTGAATTTTACAAAATTGCAAACAAAAATTCTAAAGATGCCAGGTTTGCTTATCCAAGCTTGATTTCTATGCTCTGCAAGGACGCTGGAGTAAGGATGGGAATAACTGAGTATATCTCAATTGAGCGGCCAATCACCAAAGCATCAATGGAAAAACAACAAGCATAGGATGACCCCATTAAGAAGAGAACACAGGAAATTCTCCCAGAAATCCCTCAATCTGAATACTGGGAGTATCTTAAAATATCTATTACTAAGATGCAAGAAGCTATGGAACAAATAAAGAAAGAACAGAAGGAACAAAGTAGCATTCTTTGCTATTTGCTTAAAGAACAGGAGGAGCAAGGGCGTGATTTAAGGGAATTGAAGCGCCAAAAATTATCTCTTGAAGGACCAAGCACCCCGCAGATTAGAGGAACATCCACTTCCCAGAACACAGGTTGTTAAATTCCAATCTTAGCCTTAACTCTGTGATAACTGTTTTTATTTTAGTTTTACCTTAGGAGTCATATAGTAGTAATTAGTATCTATATTTTTTATTTTATCTCCAATTAAGCTATAATTTAATTTTATCATCATCATTAAACATGAATAAAATAGAAGAATTTCTTTAGAATAAGAGGCAATAAATTTCGAGTTTTTTTTACAAGAAAAATTCTAATTATTTACATGTGCTGGCAATGCTTTCTGTCTCCTGAATGAATGCTTGAACAGTGCATATGTCTTTTGAATTTGATGTTTAAGACTATTAAATATGTTGGCTCTTGAAAGAATGATGAACATGAGACATGTTATTAATAATCTGAAAAATCATAAAAATGATTCTTGAAGCAAGAAAAAGCAGTGAATACAAAAGCTTGCAGAAAAAAAATATAGAGAAAGAAAAAGAAAAAGCAAGCAGAAAAAGCCAAAGCTCTTAAAACCAAAAGGCAAGAGCAAAAAGCCAATAACTCTTAAAACCAAAAGGCAAGGGTAAAAAGGATCCAAGGCTTTGAGCATCAGTGGATAGGAGGGCCTAAAGGAATAAAATCCTGGCCTAAGCGGCTAAACCAAGCTGTCCCTAACCATGTGCTTGTGGCGTGAAGGTGTCAAGTGAAAACTTGAGACTGAGCGGTTAAAGTCAAGGTCCAAAGCAAAAAGAAGAGTGTGCTTAAGAACTCTGGACACCTCTAATTGGGGACTTTAGCAAAGCTGAGTCACAATCTGAAAAGGTTCACCCAATTATGTGTCTGTGGCATTTATGTATCCAGTGGTAATACTGGAAAACAAAGTGCTTAGGGCCACGGCCAAGACTCATAAAGTAGCTGTGTTCAAGAATCATCATACTGAAATAGGAGAATCAATAATACTATCTGCATTCTAAGTTCCTATAGATGCCAATCACTCTGAGCTTCAATGGATAAAGTGAGATGCCAAAACTATTCGGAAGCAAAAAGCTACTAGTCCCGCTCATCTAATTAGAATCTGAGCTTCACTCAAAAACTCTGAGATATTATTGCTTCTTGACTTATTAGTAGTCTATTTTATTTATCTAGTTGCTTGGGGAGAAGCAACAGTTTAAGTTTGGTGTTGTGATGAGCGAATATTTTATACGCTTTTCGGGGTTAATTTCATATAGTTTTTAGTATGTTTTAGTTAGTTTTTAGTTTATTTTCATTAGTTTCTAGGAAAAAATTCATATTTCTGGACTTTACTATGAGTTTGTGTGTTTTTCTGTAATTTCAGGTATTTTCTGGCTGAAATTGAGGGAGCTGAGCAAAAATCTGATTCAGCTGAAAAAGGACTGCTGATGCTATTGGATTCTGACCTCTCTGCACTCGGAATGGAATTTCTGGAGCTACAGAAGTCCAAATGGCGCGCTTCCAATTGCGTTGAAAAGTAGACATCCAAGGCTTTCCATCAATATATAATAATCCATACTTTGCTCAAGGATAGATGACATAAACTGGCATTCAACGCCAGTTCCATGTTGTAGTCTGGCGTCCAGCGCCAGAAACAAGTTACAAGTTGGAGTTCAACGCCAGAAACAGGTTACAACCTGGCGTTGAACACCCAAAATAGCCCATGCACGTGAGAAGCTTAAGTCTCATCCCCAGCACACACCAAGTGGGCCCCAGAAATGGATTTCTGCACCATCTATCATAGTTTACTCATTTTCTGTAAACCTAGGTTACTAGTTTAGTATTTAAACAACTTTTAGAGATTTATTTTGTATCTCATGACATTTTAGATCTAAACTTTGTACCTTTTGATGGCATGAGTCTCTAAACTCCATTGTTGAGGGTGAGGAGCTCTGCTGTGTCTCGATGAACTAATGCAAGTATTTCTGTTTTCCATTCAAACATTCGTGTTCCTATCTAAGATATCCATTCGCACTTAAATATGAATGTGATGAACGTGACAATCATCATCATTCCTCCACGAACGCGTGCCTGACAACCACTTACGTTCCGCTGTAGAATGAATGAATATCTCTTAGATCTCTTAATCGGAATCTTCGTGGTATAAGCTAGATTGATGGCAGCATTCAAGAGAATCCGGAAAGTCTAAACCTTGTCTGTGGTATTCCGAGTAGGATTCAGGGATTGAATGCCTGTGACGAGCTTCAAACTCGCGAGTGCTGGGCGTAGTGACAGACGCAAAAGGATAGTAAATCCTATTCCGGTACGATTGAGAACCTGCAGATGATTAGCCGTCCGGTGACAGCGCACCTGGACCCTTTTCACTGGAAGGATGGATGGTAGCCATTGACAACGGTGATCCACCAACACATAGCTTGCCATAGGAGGACATGCGTGCGTGAATCAGAAACAGAGGAAAGCAGAATTTCAGAAGACAAAGCATCTCCAAAACACCAACATATTCTCCATCATTGCATACAAGTATAATTTGTGGTCTGCCCATTTATTCCTTGCAATCAAATTTGATAAGTGAATTATTTTATTGTTTTCCTGACTAAGAGTTACAAGATAACCATAGATTGCTTCAAGCCAACAATCTCCGTGGGATCGACCCTTACTCACGTAAGGTATTACTTGGACGATCAAACATTGCCATATGACGTCTCTCTGGTACCTCATCAAGTAGCCACATAATAGGAGTCTCGTACCAAGATTTAGGTTAAAGTTTGCATACAAACGGGGTGCGGATGATGGCTAGTCTCACAGTATATACATATAAACAGATAATAGAGTTTACTCTAGACTCAGAAGACTACCTAGAGCGGAATTCTATTTGCGGAACAATCATTAACGAACTACGGAAGGGTACTTTTACTTCCATCTGAAGGGGGAAGGGAGAGAGAAGGGATAAGAACTGGAGAGTTCTTAGTAGGGTCGGGGTAATTAGTTAAGTTCATTAATTCTGAGTTGTTTAGCAGATAAATAG
This sequence comes from Arachis hypogaea, assembly GCF_003086295.3. NCBI lineage: Eukaryota > Viridiplantae > Streptophyta > Magnoliopsida > Fabales > Fabaceae > Arachis > Arachis hypogaea. Next base: position 48,571,828 of record NC_092048.1, read on the forward strand.
CAGAATACAGAGAAGCAGTAAATAGAAGATACAGATCACTAGAGGAAATAGAGAAAACAGAAAGCAGAACACAAACAAAAGAATACAAGAAAATAAAACACAAACACAAAGAATAGAATACAAACAAAGAAAACATACATTCATACAACAGTCATAACAGAGGAAGTGCGCAACCAAGCATTCCTACGAAGCAAAGTGGTCCCCATTCATCAATTGAAGATGCACGAAGATTATTTTTTAATTATGATTTAACTTTATTTTATTTAAAAATAGGAAAAGATATTCTTTAGTTTTAGGAAATATAATTTACATTAATTAGTATTAGATATATAAGGGAAAAAGAATCAGCCCTTCAGGCTCTTCTCTTCTCTCAGACCTCATTCCGCAATTGACATTTTTACAGAATCCTAGTTTTCTCTCTGAACCATGAGCAAATAAGCCTCTACTGTTAAAGTTAGGATCTCTGTCTATTGTATGGATTGATACTATTATTTTTCTATTTTAATTCATGTACTGATTTCTATTTCAAGAATTGTTTTCATTCTTTATCTTATGAATTTGGGTGAAGTGGAAGTATGACCCATGTTCTAATTGAGTTCTTGTATAACTTGGAAAAGCTCTTTATTTGAACAACAGCTTGAAAAAAAATTCTCCTAAATTTCTAATTATCTAGATTTAGCGGGATATGTGACATATAATCCTCTTATATTTGGGTAATTAGGGTTTTTGTGGCATATAACTAGAATTGAACTTCACCCTCTAATTGGAATTAAGTTACCAAGGAATTGGCGATTGATGAAGGTTAGAGGAGACTAAAAAGGTCTAAAGAATTAGAGTTTAGTCATATATAGTTTGCCATGAATAGAATCTTGCATGATTAAAATAGTTAATAATAAAAGTCAATCCGGAAGATAGTTATCTCTGAAGCCTTAACTGTTTTCTCCATATATTATTCACATCAATTTACTACTTGCTTCTGATTCTCTGATTTACTGTTAATGCAATTGAGACCCAAACATTACTTTCTATTTGTTTGACTAAGCAAATCACATGACCATTGTTGCTTGATCCATCAATCCTCGTGGGATCGACCCTCACTCACCTGAGATATTACTTGGTACGACCCGGTGCACTTGCCGGTTAGTTTATGGTTATAAATTCTGCACCAATAGCCATTTATAATAATTTCAAAACATAAAATAAGTTTTTAGAAAAATCCCTACCTCGAATAGTCGAACCCATAAACCAAACGCGTCAAGAAACCCTTTTCTCTCAGCCAGAAATTAGCGACAGCCGCAACCACAGCTCCGCTTACTTCTGCAACAATAGAAACGGCTTGAATTGTAACATGAAACCTCGATAACTCAATCCTAAAATATTAATATCGTGAAAACCTTAATAATACATAATAGAAGCCTAACACGAGCTTTTTGAAACAGAGATACTTACTGTAATAGCAGAACGAAGTAGTCACAACTTTGAACCGACCCAGTAGTAGCTCCGACAACTATCTCAAGCGACAACGGCGACCAGAGCTCGGTGACAGCAACTGTAACAACTATGCATTGACGGTAATATTCCAGGAATTCAAAAGAATGAAACTAGAAGCAAGACCCTTACCGGCAATGGTCCTTGGCGACAGCAGCGACGTTTTTCTGCGGCAGAGGCTCGGCGGTGCATCTCCAGCAGTAGCGACGGAGCACGCGACGGTGGCTGGATGTGGCGGCGGTGGCAGAACCACTCTCTTCGGCTTCTCTCTTTCTTCTCAAACTCTCTCTCTTCGGCTTCACCCACAGACGACGGCGACACGATGAAACGGCGAGGCGACGTGTGTGTTGTGTTTGTGTTTGTGTGTGTTGTGTTTGTGCTGATGGAGCAAGGGGGTGACGGCTAGGGTTTAGGTAAGGGGGAAAGTGTTATGTTTGAGTGTAATTAGGGTTAGGGTTAGGGTTTCAATTTGAGAATTTTGGAATTAATTTAAAATTTAATTTAATCCTTAAAATTACTTAAAAATATTATTTGTTGTATTGAAATACTAATTAATTTTCACTCAAATACTCTAATTAAAAATATAAGATAAAATATTTAATTTTTCTTCATTCTTAAAATTTAAAGCATTAATTTTTAAAAATCTCAATTATTTAAATCAAATCATACAAAATTCTTATTAATTTACAACTACTAAACTTTATAATTTAAATATAGAAAATTATTCAGTAATTATAAAATTAAGTAAAATTTTTATTTTAACTATCAAAACTTTATTTAATTATTTTTAATAAAATAATTTCAGAAAATAAAATCTCTAATAAATAAATAAATTTGAAATTGGCTCATATATAATAAGATTTTTCAAAAGTTCTGGGTCATATACCAGTTGAGTTAGGTAGCTTGGCAAAGTGGGTCTTTGAGACTCTTTTTGTAGATTGGGATAACTCATTTTGTTCCTGGCTTTAGTTGTGGGTCAGGGTATGAACAGTGTTCCTACTCGAGGCCGAGTTGATGCAAGTCGGGCCTTGAGCAATCAGATAAGCTAGTCATGTAATTGAAATTCAAGCTTCATAAAGTCGTGCTTACCCTATTAATGATCGAAAATTCACTATATCACTATAATGAACCCGTCTTTGGCAAGTATACGAAATTATCGTCAAGTAATAACTCACAAGAGTGAGGTCGAATCCCACAGGGATTGATAATTTAGTTACTGGGTAAATTAGTCAAGCTAATCTAGAAGAATTGTTGAGTGCAGAATTCTAAATAGCAGAATTATAAATGACTTAAAGATAAAGGAAAGCAATAAAATGCAGAAATGTAAAGAGCATGAAAGTAAATTGCAGAAACATAAATGACTGAATTGTAAATGGGGAATGGGATGATAACAGAAATTAAAGAAAGCTATAAAGAATAGGGAATATAAGAATAGGGAAGATTCATTGGAGTTGGGAGATATTGCTCTCTTTAGATTAAATTCAGATCATCTCAACTTCAATCATGTAACTCATTGACCTCTTGGCAATCATGATTGATTAAACCCCACTTTCTTGGTGATTCAATCTCTAAAATCTTGATAATCAACTAATTTCTTAGTCTAATTGCTCATGAAGAGAGATATGCTTGGTCCCTGATTTTACCACACATCCTCATAGATCCAAATATTTGGGTAGATTTCATGTCACCATATCGAATCCCAAAATCCAGATCTACTCAATGTGAGAAGGGATTTCAAGCATGGTTTCATGTTTCCTTTTCCAAGGCTCCCTTGAAACCCAATTTGCATTCAACCTCTTTTCCAAGATGATCGAACACTAAGCATGAAGAACGAAATTTCTTCTAGCAAATCAAAGAGAGATGAAGAGAAGAAGAAATTCACTATCAATTAATCTATCAAGTACAATAGAGCTCCCTCCCCCAATGAGAGGGAAGTTAACTACTCATAGCTTCCAGTACAAACAGAATTTCCGAACTGCAAATATAACTAAGTAAAAAAGTAAAAGAAAAGTAAAAGTTCTAAAGTCTAAAAAGAGTCTGAGCCAAAAATTCCCTTTTGGATTCAAGATACCAGCTATTTATACAAAGTTTACTGGCTTCTCAGGTGTACTTGCAAGTCTCTCAAAGTGGGCTTTTCACACTTTCAGTTAGTGTAGAATATTCTGCTCCCAGGTTGGCATAGCGTTTTTCAGGAAAGTGTAGCGTTCGTCCGCTCACGCGTACGCGTCATCCACGTGTGCGCGTCATCAAGCTTTTTGGCACTTGTCACGCGTACGCGTCACCCACGCGTGCGCGTCTACTTCAGTGCTTTTGGGAAAAGCGTAGCATTAGCGCCAAAGGCGCTTTTCCACGTGTACGCCTTGTCCATTCGTACGCGTGGTCTTCCAAAAATTTCACCATCCCGCATACGCTTTGTCCATGCGTACGCGAGACCTTGCAAAAAATAGCACTTCACGCGTATGCGTTACCCACGCGTACGCATCACCAGTCGAATTTTCCCACTCCGCTATCGCAAACGCCTTTGGTAAAAATGGAGCGCCAAAGGCGCTTTCCTAGAGATGAAGAACGTTCTTGAGAGAAACGGAGCGCCAAAGGCGCTGTCCTGGGTTGTGGAGCGCTCTTGCGGAGAACGTAGTGCTCTCCTGATGCTGCCTGGCGTTGTTTTGGAAAACGCAGTGCCAAATGCGCTCTTTTCTATCCATGGCTCCCCTGCTTTGGCGCCCCACACCCATGGAAACTCCTTTTTCTCGCTTTTTTCATCTTTTCTTGCTCTTTTCACCTGAAATTCAAGAAGAACTCATTTCAAAAGCAATATCCCATAAATTCATCATATAGTTCATATAATTGCATCACTTGAATAAGATGTTACCAATTCTATGATCCTTTTCCACTCCGCTATCGGAGACGCCTTTGGTAAAAATGTAGCGCCGCTCTTCCTGGAGATACAAAACGCTTTTGAGAAAAGCGTAGTGATAGTGAAACATTTGTCGTGTCGGTTTAGAATTTCTCTCATAGAAATAAGAATTTCATTGTTAGCATAGCTCCAAACCAACAAACAATTCTCATATCAAAAATTCTGGTTGTCACAAGTACAAACCTCAATAAGAATTAACCAAAGTATTTAAATATCGGGTCGTCTCACAAGAAATTGCAATGAAGTGATCAATTATTGGCTATGAAGAACAAAAAGGGGGTTTGATTTGTAATTGGCAAGAAAAGTAAATAGCAAGAAAGTAAATAATAAGAATTAATAAAAGAAGGAAAAGAACTCTTGGCTAGACATAGGTAATTGAGATCACCATCCTTGTCTACAAACCATATATTGACAATTATGAGGAACCGAGCTCATTAAGTCTACTTCTATGCTTGAAGCATATCAAATGGCTTGATCAACATCAATCCATAGGTTCTAACCTAGCTACTAATTAACTTAGTAGTAGGCTAGAGTCAATGGTTATCAAATTGACCACTAAAGATTCTCAAATTACCAATTCAATGAGACCCAATGACTCAAGGTCACTCAATTCTCTTAGCCTAGGCCAAGAGTAAGAAAACTACTCAAAAACTAGTGTAAACATTTTATCAAACACCTAAAGTGCAAGAAACGTAAACATCACAAAATGCAAGAATTAATGAAACCCATAACTAACATAAGCAAGAATTCAATAATAGCAATAGGTAAACATAAAAGAGACATGGAAACATAAAATTGCATTAGAAGAAATTAAGATCCAACAATGGTTCATCAACATAAAAGAGAGCAAAATAAGAAGTGACAAGTAAAACTAGAAGAACAAAGATGTAATAACAAGAATTTATAAGGGACAACTAAATCAAAACAAGAATTGAAAGTTGGATGTAAGAGAATTAAACCTAAACTACCCTAAATTCTAGAGAGAAGGGAGAGCTTCTCTCTCTAGAATTCTAACCTACAACATGGTTAAAAACTAAACTATGGCTACTTGGTTCATTTCCCCCTCAATCCTTGGATTCAATAGCATTATAAATGAGTTGGATTGGGCCCAAAATGCTTCAAAAATCGCCACGAGTTGCTAAAATGGACCCACGCTGATCCTACGATGCGTGCTTGTGATGCACGCATACGCATCCCTAAATGCCATGAAACTATAACAAATTTTATATCATTTTGAAGCCCCAGATGTTAGCTTTCCAACGCAACTAGAACTGCCTCAATTGGCCCTCTGTAGCTCAAGTTATGATCGATTAAGTAGGAAGAGGTCAAGCTTGACAGTTTTGCGATTCCTTCATTTTTTCATGAGTTCTCCCACTTTGCATGCTTTTTCTTCAGTCCTTCTATCCAATTTTTGCCTTCTAAAATCTAAAATCACTTAACAAACATATCAAGGCATCGAATGGAATTAAAGTGAATTAAATTTAGCTATTTTAAGGCCTAAAAGGCATGTTTTCCCACTTAAGCACAAATTAAGGGAGAATTACAAAACCATGCTATTTCATTGAATAAATGTGAGAAAAGTTGATAAAATCTCCTAAATTAAGCACAAGATAAACCACAAAATTGGGGTTTATCAAACATCCCCACACTTAAACTAAGCATGTCCTCATGCTAAGAATAAAGAAGGACAAGAAAAGGGGTATGAACATTTATTCAATGCAAATAAACTATATGCACCTATCTATATGAATGCACTAAATGCAAGATGATTCTACCTACTTGGTTAAAAGTAAATCAATCCCCAAGAATACATATACACATGTAGTGCTAAGTAGTATGATGATTCATGAATCCTACCAATTTGAATATCAAAATAAAGTACAAGTAGACTTGCAAGAAGAAAAGCTCATGAAAGCCAGGAACAAGGAATTGAGCATCGAACCCTCACCGGAAGTGTATCTGCTCTGGTTGCTCAAGTGTAGAGGGTCGATCATTCGATTCTCTTCTAATCATGCTTTCCATGTTTTGTTTTTCATCTAACAATCAACAATTATTCAATGCATGCATACATTCATCATGAGGGCTTATTCATAGGTTGTAATGGGGCTAGGGTAAAGGTAGGGATGCATATGGTCAAGTGAGCTTGAAATTTGAATCTTTGATTAACCTAAGCTCTCACCAAACACATATGACAACATATACAATTCTACTACAATACCTAGCTATCCATGATTCCCACTTTTCACATACTCATGCATTCTCTTTAATTCACATTCCATATGCATTGTTATTGTTACTTTACTTTGGGGTATTTTTTGTCCCCTTTTTATTGCCTCTTTTTTTCCATATATTTTTCTTTCTTTTATTTTTCTATTTCTATTTCTATATTTTTTTTCTTTTTCACAAAAGTATATACAAACGTATCAATGCATATGGTTTTACATATTTAATGCATAAGCACGTACCCAATCCCATGATTTTCAACAAGAATACAAAATACACTTTTACCTCAACCAATGTCCTAAGTTTTCCATACCAAAATGATACACACCCTCACTAACCTAAGCTAATCAAAGATCCAAATTAAGGGACATTTATTATTTTTCGCTTTAAGGCTTGTGATGTGCTACACTTAAGAACAAAAGGGATTAAATAGGCTCAAAATTGGCTATATGGGTAAGTGAGCTTAATGAATTAATGGCCTCAATCATATAAATACATTTATACATAGAATAATGGACATAAAGAATCAAACAAGTAACAGATCACAATCATAGAGAGAAGATACCGCAATAAAATAGTGGTTATACTAATGTTGCCACACCATGAGGCTCAAATCTCACCAGGTGATGTGTTCTAGCTCTAACTATGTTCTAAATTCTTATTCATGCAAGTTCATAAGGAAAGAATTAGCTCAATTCAATAGATTATTGCCCTAAAATATCTTTCTTGGGAGATTATTAGCTTAACGAAGTAACCTAAGAGTGTTTTATTTAAGTATAGTCATATCCTAAAAAAAATACTAAAGTAAATGAGGAATATAATGAGTGTAAACCTAAGCTACAAAGAGTAAGAAGAGCATACATAACCATAAACTAAATGTCTACATACCAAACAACTCTACTAATCTGAAATATCACAAAATAAGGTAAGAATATAATAAATGTCTAACAAATATCTAAAATAAAGTCTGAAAGTGTTTAAAAAGAGAAAATACAAAGTCACCAATTGGGCAAACACCCCCTCCACACTTAAGGTCAAGCACCGTCCTCGGTGCCAGGAGATAGTGTCATTGCGACGGGAAAGCTGGATGGTTTGTCTCATGCTGGGGCAACGGAGACACCTCGACGACCTTTGCCCGGATCTTATCATGCTCCTCCAAACTCTCCTCCGGGGTGTCGAGCTCCTCCAGCGCTGGGTCCCAATCTCGGATCTAGAGCTTTATATTGTCATAGCGCCGATTGATGCACCTCTCCATCCTCTTGAGCTGCTCCAAGATCCGAACCCCGATGTCCTGCGATAATGGAGGCCGTGATGCCGATCGTGCTGATGCTGATGGTTGATCTGCTGCTGCTGAGGTACTACATCTGCGCTTCCAACTTGCCTGTTGTTCATCCTTGAGCCTCCCATAAGGGATGAACTTGTCCTTCCCAACAATGTCGTGTGCATAATCATCATCCTCCTACTCAATCCCGGCTTTTGTGGCCATCTCGGTGATCAGAAATGGGAAGGCCGCCTTTCCCGGGATGTGATAGGCACCTTCCACATGGATTGCCAGATGATATTCGAGAGGGTGATAGGTTCGCCCTCAAGGACAGCCCACACCAAGATTGCTAACTCGGTAGTAATAGTAGTCTCATGAGAGCTCAGAATGGCATAGTTACCCAGAATTTGTTTCCAAATCCGAACCTCATGGGTAAGTTGCCTGATGAGGATGCTGATCAGCTCCTTCTTCTGGTCTATGGTAAGCACCTACAGGCTGCCCGAAATTGAAATCTTCTCAAGAATCTTGTCCCAATCCAAGGTATTCAAGCCCCAGCCATAGAGTACTTTTTCATAAACACATCGCTGCTTTAGCTTGGGAGGAATCTATAGAGTCCCCACGATGCTGGCTTCTGTGATTGGGATTTGTTTACCCTACAGCAAAACAGACTTCAAAGTCACGAAATAGAAGTTCACGTAGAACTCCAGGACCCAATTCTCATTGACATCCCTTAATTGACGCTCAAGGAAACCCCATCCACGAGTTTCAATATGCTCATTCACCATCCATCGGAGATCTGGTGGGAGCTTGTACATCTGTAGGATCCGCTCAAAATGAGGTTTCTTTTTTAGCCTGAAGTGTCGACAATGGAGTTCATAGTATTTGCTCGCATACTTGTTTGGATCCCTTGCTGGAATCTCCATGTCCGGGTGGGCTAACACCAATGTGTTCTATATCACGGGTTGCTTGGCCCTGGTGGCTGACTTCTTCCTTTTACTTGATGACATCCTGAAAAATATTCACAATGCAGTGAGTGACGAAGCAAAAACATCAGGTTAACACAGGTGGAGGAGCATAAAGCAATGAACAGAAACTCAGGTATAATAGTACCAACCAATTTAGCAAGCACAAAGCCATAACAAAATAGTAATAAACAGTAATTCAAGTGGCTAGATGATTGATGAACTGAAAACTAGCAATGAATCAACAAGGTAGTGTACATTTTATCATTAATTCATAAGGGAAAAGTTGGTAGCAACAATAAGCAATATGAAAGCATATGACAGCAATATAATCCATGAATATTGAAAAACATCATCATTCAGCAAGAAAATACCTGGACGGCTCAAAGAATGAAAATCACATGGTGGCCAATTATGCAATTCAGAAGAATGAGAAGGAATTACAGGCAATTCACACAATGAAGAAAACAAAACCAATGTGTGCCATTGTCAATTGAGAAGCAAATTGAGGGAAATAGTAGCAAACAAGCTAAGATTGCATAAATCAGGCTTCAAACAAGGCAAAATGAAGGCAATTAACAAGTTTGGCATCATGATCAATACAATTGGCATGAAAAAGAGATTATGACAGAATCAGGCAATTACCAATCAGTTCAGTATCAGTTTAAGCAAAATGACAACAAAACAACATCAATTAGCACCAATGTTCACAAGTATTTGGCATACCAAATAGTAGTAAGGTTTAGCAAAAAACATTTCAAACAACTCTCAGTTATACAGAATCAGGACCCTAGATAATCCTATCTTAACAACCTAATGTTTGACTAACCAAAAAACAAATCAAACTAAGGCGAACTAAGCAAAATAAACTAATTGAATTAAAGAAAGTGAACAAAAAATTATATATAAAAGTAATGGAGAATGAAGGAACCTAAGACAGAGGCAAAAGGTAAGGGGAACTGTGGTATAGCCGCGGAAGATGCAAAGAAGGACGGCGGCCAACGATGGTGGCGTCGGCGGCGTGAACAACAGTAGAGGATGTCAGCGGCGATGATGTCGCCGAGAGGGAATGCGGACAGGGAAACAAGAGAAAAAAGAAAGGAAGAAGATAAGAGTGAAAAAGAACAACCAGGTCACTGGCGGTCTTTGGTGGCCGGCGGGAATGGGGTTGAAGGTTGGTGAAGAGGAAAGAGGGGAAGAAGGAGGAAAGAAGGAAAAGAGAAATAAAGGGGAAACAATGTTGAATGGGAGTTTAGGGTTTTGATTCAAACCCTTCCCACCTTTCTTTTGTTCGAAAATTTTTTTATTATATGCGTACGTAAGATACAGACGTGCGCGCGAGCAATGCCCACTATGAAGAGCACTCGTGTACGTAGAAGGCAGATGCGTATGCAAATTTGGCAAAGATTGAAGGATTGCGTTCGCAGGCAAAATCATGCGTATGCGACCTAGATTGACTGCCTCCTCAGGTTGCGTATGCAAAACAGGGCTGCGTATGCGACTTTTGGCAAAAATGGGAGGCTGCATATGCGAGCAAGGGCACGCAACGCATGCCGGGGTCCCTGTAAGAAGATGCTGCGTACGCGGACAGTAACTGCGTAGGCGAGTTTGGCACAAAAATAGGGTTGCGTACGCAAAAATCAGGTCACGTAAGCGAGTATGCTAAGACTAAAATACTTAAGACACTTCAACAAAACTCACTAGAACTAAACTATTTACATTCTATATACTAACTCTTCAGAAAACAACAAAAATGGTTAAAATAAACTAAACACAAGGAAGAAAATTGAAAGATTGTACCATGGTGGGGTGTCTCCCACCAAGCACTTTTCTTTAACGTCCTTAAGTTGGACGGGCATGAAGCTCAATTTCCAACACCGGGTGGATCCTCTAGAAGGAACACCTCCACTTCCTTGTTGCTCTTGGGATTGGTATGATGATACAACTTGAGTCTATGGCCGGTCACTTTGAAGATAATAGCACTTGCAGGATGACGCAAGTGAACAACGCCATAGGGCTCAACCTTGTCAACAATATATGGACCATCTCATCTTGACCTAAGCTTCCCTGATAATAGCCTCAACCTTGAATTGTACATCAGCACTAAATCACTCACTCTTAATTCTTTCCGCTTTATATGCCGATCATGCACCGCTTTAGATTTCTCCTTGTAGATGCGGAAATTATCGTAGGCTACCATTCTCAGACATTCTAACTCCTTCAATTGTAGTTTCCTCTCCTTCCTGCCTCTTGCAAACCCATGTTACACTCCTTCACCGTCCAGTATGCTTTATGGAGGGAGATGTCAAGCCTTGCTAAAGACCAACCGGAATGGACTCATTTCAATTGGAGTTTTATAAGCAGTTCAGTAGGCCCATAGTGCATCCCCCAATCTAGCATTTCAATCCTTTCTGTGGGGTTTCACCATCTTCTCCAAGATTCGCTTGATTTTATGGTTTGAGACTTCGGCTTGTCCATTTATTTGTGGGTGGTAAGCAGTGGCTATTATAAACTCCGAATAATTAGCGAATAAATTAATTATTAATCAAGAAAATTAGAAAATAGAATTTTATATTTTAATGAGATAGAGTTAATTAAAATAAGAATTTTGACACTAATTTTAAATAATTTGGTCTAAGATTGGGCCGAACGGGCCAAACTGGACCCAAACCGGACCTGTGGGCCCAACCAACTCACTCAACTTAATGATCTTCAGCTCGTTCTCTTCCCTTTTACATGCAAACAAGCTGAAAGTTTTGCAAGAAGGGGGAAGAACATATCAAATGCACCAAACCCTTGGATTTCATTCAATCTCCCATAACTTCTCACTTTGAGTTCCGATCGCTGCACTGTTTGCGGCCACGCGTCCGCAGTGTCGAGCTCTACAAAGCCTGGTAAGAAATTAGGTAAGGAAGCCATATTTCCAGTTCTAATTCTCCCTTCCCCAATTCAAAAATTATATATCTTGGGTGTTGAGATTCTTGGTTAATTTGATGTTATAGAATCCGAATAACTTGAGGAATTAGTGGGCTTTTATTTGATTGAGAACACATACAAGGTAAGGATCTTCAAACCCTAATAAATCCCTTAATTAATTGTATTTTGGGTATTGAGTGTGTATGTATAGATATAATGATGTGGAACAGGTAGTGCATATATGTGATGTAGAGCAAAATTGTGGAGATAGAAGCTTGATTAGGTCCTTGGATGCTGAATTTTTGTGGTGGAGCTTGTGGACTTACTTAGTTGGGTTATCTTTCGGTTATATGAGGAAATCAGCCAAGGTATGGTTTTGATTTCTCGTATTTAATATATAATGTCTTGTGAAAACTTAGGCTAGACGACCCAGGATAAGTTGAATTATGAATTTGGAACTTGATTGGTAGTTTAGTTGATGATGTGTGTTGCATTGATAAGGCATGATAGATTGAATAAATTATGATATGACTGTAGTTGGTTTAGTGAGATTAGTTCATGAATGATGATGTTGATGGTGATATATGATAACATTGGATGTGGATATATGAATGTTGATGATTGTATTAGTATGATTGAGAAATGTTGGGATTGAAAATTATTTAAAATTGAGGTATGATTGGATGTATAAGAATGTGGGGTGGTGTTGGTTGTGATATAGTATGTTTAGTGTAGGATATGGCTGTGTGAATGTGGTTAATGAGTTATGCTTTTGCGAAAATAGAGGTTTGATAGAAGTTATGACACATGAGATAGAAGTTAAATGTCAGGCATATCTGAATCCACGCATAGCGATCGACATTCTTTTCTAACAAACAAATGAGGTCCTCCTTCAACTTCTGTTCTAGGTTAGCTACTACACTGGTTATTTTTTCGTCTTCATCACCTATTTGCATTTCTTCCATTTTTTCTTCAAGTTGTGTGGTCTCGTGTCTTCTCGAACTTGGACACCTCCAAGATCTATTAAATTGCCCTCTATGCATTTTGGATAGCCTTAAAGTTTAAGCTTTCATTGTAGCATTTTCTCCCTAGTTTTTTTATCTCCTCTTCCGGTGGTTATTCCTTTCCAAGTGGAAAATTTCATGCAAAGGTGAGGAGTTAACACTACTGCTATAAGTCAGTTCAGAGTTGCTCGACTTATCAAGGCGTTGTAGGCTGATGCGACATCTACTATAATGTAGTCAATGCTTATTATTTGTGCCTTGACTCTGTTGCCAAAGGTTGTCTAAAGAGTGATATCCTCTAAAGGTCAGATAGAAGAATCTCCTAACCTAAAAAGAGTATCTAGGTACGCCTTCAAATCTTTTTCTTCCAAACCAAGCTTATTAAAAGTCAACTTAAATAGGATGTCTGCTGAACTTTCTTGATCTACCAGCATTCTATAAAGATTTGCATTGGCTAGAATCATTGTTATCACTACTGGGTTATCATGACTGGAGATCACACCTTTTTCATCTTCCTTTGTAAAGATTATTGTAGTCAGATCGGGCATCTCTTCATTCTCCCTAAGTTGATAGACTTCCTTTAAATGTCTTTTGTGGGAGGACTTTGTTATTCCTCCTCTTGTAAACTAGTCTGCAATCACATGAACATGTTTCTCAGGTGTTCTTATTGGTCGCTCTTGCCTTTCTCTGTCTTCCTCCTCTATTTTTCTTTTGTTGGTTTTAGGAGTGGCAGGAGTACCCGAACCCGCGGGTTTTGATCGGGGTGGGGCAGGATCGGGGTCAGAGTAAAACCGCCCCTACCCGCCCCAGAGTGCATAGTATATATACACACTTACAAATTTAGGGTTTCTCACAGCCGCATAGTTTACCTTCACTCCTTCAGGCTTGAGCCCCAACCCTAACAGAGAAGAGGGAACAAAAGTTCACTTCCTCTTCCTCTTCAGCCGAAACCCTCTTCCTCTCTCACTGAGCCTATCACCATCGCGGCGCTGCCATCCTCCGAGCCCCTCGCCGAGTTGCTGCTGTCCTGACAAAGTGCCAAGGCCCTCGCTGAGTCTTCCTCTGCTGAACAGGGAACCCCTCGCTGTGTCACTGCGCTGCCGTCTTGCGCTACCGAATCTACTCATCATCGCTACACTACCCTCTTTGTCACCATCTTCCTCCTCTAGTAACTGGTAAGTTCCCTGATGAGCGGATAATTTATACGCTTTTTGGCATTATTTTTACATAGTTTTTGGTATGATTTAGTTAGTTTTTAATATATTTTTATTAGTTTTTAAATAAAAATCACATTTCTGGACTTTACTATGAGTTTGTGTATTTTTCTGTGATTTTAGGTATTTTCTGGCTAAAATTGAGGGACTTGAGCAAAAATCAGATTCAGAGGTTGAAGAAGGACTGTAGATGTTGTTGGATTCTGACCTCCCTGCACTCAAAGTGAATTTTATGGAGCTACAAGATTCCAAATGGCACGCTCTCAATTGCGTTGGAAAGTAGACATCCAGGGCTTTCCAGCAATATATAATAGTCTATACTTTGTCCGAGTTTAGACGATGCAAACTGGCGTTCAACGCCAGCTCTCTGCCCTATTCTGGAGTTAAACGCCAGAAACAGGTTACAAACTAGCGTTTAACTCCAAGGAAGATCTGTACACATGAAAGCTTCAATGCTCAGCCCAAGCACACACCAAGTGGGCCCCGGAAGTAGATTTCTGCATCATTTACCCATTTCTGTAAACCCTAGTAACTAGTTTAGTATAAATAGGACTTTTTACTATTTTATTTAGATCTGATCTTTGATCAGTTTTATGCTATCTTAGACCTTTGGGAGGCTGGCCATTCGGCCATGCCTGGACCATTATCACTTATGTATTTTCAATGGTAGAGTTTCTACACACCATAGATTAAGGTGTGGAGCTCTGCTGTTCCTCATGAATTAATGCAAAGTACTATGGTTTTTCTATTCAATTCAAGCCTATTTCTTCTCTAAGATATTCATTCACACACAAGAACCTGATGAATGTGATGATTATGTGACGCTCATCATCATTCTCACTTATGAACGCGTGCCTGATAAACACTTCCGTTCTACATGCAAACAAGCTTGAATGTATATCTCTTAGCCTCTTGATCGTGAGATCAGAGTCTTCGTGGTATAGGCTAGAATTATTGGCAGCCATTCTTGAGATTCAGAAAGTCTAAACCTTGTCTGTGGTATTCTGAGTAGGATCTGGGAAGGGATGGCTGTGACGAGCTTCAAACTCGCGAGTGTTGGGCGTAGTAACAGATGCAAAAGGATTACTGAATCCTATTCCAGTATGATCGAGAACCGACAGATGATTAGCCGTGCGGTGACAACGCATCTTGGACCATTTTCACTGAGAGGACGGGAAGTAGCCATTGACAACGGTGATGCCTTGCATAAAGCTTGCTATGGAAAGGAGTAGGAAGGATTGGATGAAAACAGTAGGAAAGCGAAGATTCAGAAGGAACAAAGCAACTCCATATGCTTGTCTGAAATTCTCACCAATGAATTACATAAGTATCTCTATCTTTATTTTATATTTTATTTATCTTTTAATCATCAAAACTCTATAACCATTTAAATCCGCCTGACTGAGATTTACAAGGTGACCACAGCTTACTTCAAGCCGACAATCTCCGTGGGATCGACCCTTACTCACGTAAGGTTTATTACTTGGACGACCCAGTGCACTTGCTGGTTAGTTGTGCGAAGTTGTGACAAAGAATTGAGATTACGATTGTGCGTACCAAGTTCTTGGCGCCATTGAGATCACAATTTCGTGCACCAAATTTTTGGCGCCATTGCCGGGGAGGGAACGAACAACAATTTCGCATTTGTTTCCGATAACATCAGTGCCAAGTTTTTGGTCCGGTAACAACACCAAGTTTTTGGCGCCGTTGCCAAGGATTGTTCGAGTTTGGACAACTGACGGTTCATCTTGTTGCTCAGATTAGGTAATTTTATTTTAATTTTAATCTTTTTGTTTTTATTATTCTTATTTTTTAAAAAAAAATTCAAAACTAAATTATTCTATGACTTCAAAATTTTTAAGAATGAATTCTAGAGTTTCTTCATGATCTGTTGAAGCCTGGCTGGCTGTCAAGCCATGTCTAAATGTTTGGACTGAGGTTTCCACCTGTTATGAAATGCTTGTATGTATGCTGAAGCTTGGCTGGCCATTGGCCATGTCTAGTATTTTGGACCGGAGCTTTCACTGAAAGCTTGGCTGGCTAGTGAGTTATGTCTAATTCCTGGACCGGAGCTTTAGACTAACATTGCATGATTCCTGGAATTCTTATTAAAAATTTTGAAATCCTTATTTTCTTTTTCCAAAATATTTTCAAAAAATCCGAAAAAAATTTAATAAAATCATAAAACCAAAAATAATTTTGTGTTTCTTGTTTGAGTCTTGTGTCAGTTTTTAAGTTTCGTGTCAATTGCATGTTTACCTCTTTCTTGCATTTTTTGAAAATTCATGCATTGCATTCTTCATGATCTTCAAGTTGTTCTTGGTAAGTCTCCTTGTTTGATCTTCATATTTTCTTGTTTTGTGTCTTTTCTTGTTTTTCATATGCATTTTCAATTTGTTAGTGTCTATACATGAAGAATTTTTAAGTTTGGTGTCTTGCATGTTTTTCTTTTCTTAAAAATTTTCAAAAATAAGTTCTTGGTATTCATCTTGACATTCAAAGTGTTCTCGGTATTCATCTTGACATTCATAGTGTTCTTGCATGCATCATTTATTTTGATCCAAAAATTTTCATGCATTGAGTCTTTTTGATGTTTTTCTCTCTCATCATTAAAATTCAAAAATCAAAAAAATATCTTTCCCTTATTCTCTCATAAATTTTCGAAAATTTGGTTTGATTTAGTCAAAAAGTTTTTAATTTAATTGTTTCTTACGAGTCAAATCAAATTTTCAATTTAAAAATTCTATCTTTTTTCAAAAATCAAATCTTTTTCATTTTTTTCTTTCATAATTTCGAAATTTTCAAAATTTATTTTCAAAATCTTTTTCTTATTTCTATTTCATATTTTCGAAATTAATGCTAACAATTAATGTGATTGATTCAAAAATTTTTAAGTTTATTACTTGCCTAGTAAGAAAGGTTCAATCTTTAAATTTTTAAATCATATCTTTTTGTTTCTTGTTAGTCAAGTAATCAACTTTAATTTTCAAAATCAAATCTTTTTAAATTTCTTTTTCAAATCTTTTTTAAAATAAGTTTCAATCACATCTTTTTCAAAATCAATTTCAAAATCTTTTCTAACTTCTTTTCTAACTTCCTATCTTTTTAAAATTGATTTTCAAATCTTATTCAAACTAATCCTATCTCTTGTTTGATTCTTATCTTTTTTCAAAACTACCTAACTAACTCTCTCTCTAATTTTCGAAAATCACCTTCCTCTTTTTCAAAATTCCTTTTTAATTAACTAATTGTTTTAAATTTTAATTTAATTTAATTTCATGTTCCTTTTCTTAATTTTTGAATTCTAACCTTAATTTTAAATTAAAAATAAAAATATTTTTATTTTAATTTATTTAATTTTCGAATTCTTCCCTCTCATCTCCTTCTAATTATTTATTTATTTACTAACACTTCTCTTCATCTCAAAATTCGAACCCTCTTTTCCTCTTGGTGTTCGAATTTCTCTTCTTCTATTCTCTTCTTCTTCTACTCACATAAAGGAATCTCTATACTGTGACATAGAGGATTCTATATTTTCTTTTCTGTTTTCTTCTTTTTCATATGAGCAGGAACAAGGATAAGAACATTCTTGTTGAAGCTGATCCTGAACCTGAAAGGACTCTGAAGAGGAAGCTAAAGCACAACTCTCTGGAGAAAATCTGACAAAAATTTTCGAAAAAGAAGGAAACATGGCCGAAAATAATAACAATGCAAGGAAGATGCTTGGTGACTTTACTGCACCAAATTTCAATTTACATGGAAGAAGCATCGCAATCCCTGCCATTGGAGCAAACAATTTTGAGCTAAAGCCTCAATTAGTTTCTCTGATGCAACAGAACTGCAAGTTTCATGGACTTCCATCAGAAGATCCTTTTCAGTTCTTAACTGAATTCTTACAGATCTGTGATACTGTTAAGACCAATGGGGTTGACTCCGAGGTCTACAGGCTTATACTTTTCCCGTTTGCTGTAAGAGACAGAGCTAGAATATGGTTGGAATCTCAACCTAAAGATAGCTTGAACTCTTGGGATAAGCTGGTCACGGCTTTCTTAGCCAAGTTTTTACCTCCTCAAAATCTTAGCAAGCTTAGAGTGGATGTTCAAACTTTCAAACAGAAAGAAGGTGAATCCCTCTATGAAGCTTGGGAGAGATACAAGCAACTGACCAAAAAGTGTCCTTCTGACATGCTTTCAGAATGGACCATCCTGAATATATTCTATGATGGTCTGTATGAATTATCTAAGATGTCATTGGACCATTCTGCAGGTGGATCCATTCACCTAAAGAAAATGCCTGCAGAAGCTCAGGAACTCATTGACATGGTTGCAAATAACCAGTTCATGTACACTTCTAAAAGGAATCCTGTGAGTAATGGGATGCCTCAGAGGAAGCGAGTTCTTGAAATTGATACTCTGAATAACATATTGGCTCAGAACAAAATATTGACTCAGCAAGTCAATATGATTTCTCAGAGTCTGAATGGATTGCAAGCTGCTTCCAACAGTACTCAAGAGGCATCTTCTGAAGAAGAAGCTTATGATCCTGAGAACCCTGCAATAGCAGAGGTGAATTACATGGGAGAACCCTATGGAAATACCTATAATCCCTCATGGAGAAATCATCCAAATTTCTCATGGAAGGATTAACAAAAGCCTCAACAAGGCTTTAATAATGGTGGAAGAAACAGGTTTAGCAATAGCAAGCCTTTTCCATCATCCACTCAGTAACAGACAGAGAATTCTGAGCAGAATCCATCTAGCTTAGCAAATATAGCCTCTGATCTATCTAAGGCCACTCTAAGTTTCATGAATGAAACAAGGTCCTCCATTAGAAATTTGGAGGCACAAGTGGGTGAAGAACTGAAGATTGATGGTTTAGAAGTTATAATAAACTCTCGTTGTAAGTATAGTTACTAAACCAAGCAATCAACCTTTCTTACAAAAGTTTTGGTTGTCACAAGTAGCAAACCCCTTTAAAATTGATAACCGAGTATTTAAACCTCGGGTCGTCTTCTCAAGGAATTGCAGGAAGGTGTTCTTATTATTGATTATGAAAAAGTGTGTTTTTGGGGAATGTTGAGTTTGGGCAATGGGCACAGATATAATTAAATGACAAGTAAAATAAATAAATAACTGTAAACTAAACTCTTGGCAAGGTAAGAGAAATTGGAAGTCCAGACCAAGTTATCCTTATCAATGATAATGAAAATTGAATCTTAATTCCACTTAGTCAACCTTTATTAAAGTAAAGGAAAGTCAAGGGACTAATTAGTTTGATCTTCGAATCCTATTTATTTCCTAAGAAAAGATTGGGATTATTGAAGTTCAATTCAATTGGCAAGATAACAATTAACAATTATACTGCTGAGTTGGATAACTCCTGAATTACTGATTTCTTAACCAAAACCAAAAGGGAAGAAAGTAAATCTACTGGAATAAAAATGCCTTCAGATGTAAAGCAACAATAACAGCAATCATAAATTGAAATACCTCAAATAACATTAATTAAGAAAATTATATGTAACATGGAAGAGTTCATAAACTAAATAATAAAAATAAAGAACCTGGGATTGAGAGTCACTCCTAAAACTAAGAGAAGTCCTAAATCCTAATCCTAAGAGAGAGGAGAGAACCTCTCTCTCTAAAAACTACATCTACTCCTAAAGTTGTGAATATGAGAGCCTCTCCATGAATAGATGCATTCTCCCACTTTATAGCCTCTAATCTGTATTTTCTGGGCCGCAAACTGGGTCAAAAACAGTCCAGAATTTGCTGGTTTCGAATTTTGCCACGCTGGTTTTTCGTCACTGCGACGCGGCCGCATGGATCACGCGGTCGCGTCGCCTAGCATCAAGGAAACTATATTATGTTATATATCAAATCGAAGCCCCGGACGTTAGCTTTCCAACGCAATTGGAACCGCGTCATTTGGACCTCTGTAGCTAAAGTTATAGTCGTTTGAGTGTGAAGAGGTCAGGCTGGACAGCTTAGCAATTTCTCCAACTTCTTGTATTCCTTCCACTTTTGCATGCTTCCTTTTCATCCTCCAAGCCATTCCTGCCTTATAATCTCTGAAATCACTTAACACACATATCAAGGTATCTAATGGTAATAAGAGAGAATTAATAATAAGCAAATATAAGATCAAAGAAGCATGTTTTCAATCAAAGCACATAATTAGGAAGGAAATATAAAACCATGCAAATAGTATAATAAGTGGGTAAAGAGTTAATAAAAACCACTCAATTGAGTACAAGATAAACCATAAAATAGTGGTTTATCAACCTCCCCACATTTAAACACTAGCATGTCCTCATGCTAAGCTCAAGAGAAGCTATAAAGATGAAGAGGAATGGTATGAAATGCAACCTATGAATGCAACTACATGCTAAATGCTTTTACTTACTTGGTTAAGAGTAAATAAGTTCTCCAAGATAAATACAAACCAATTTTCACTAATTCAAATCAGACAATAAAAAGCAAGTAAACTTGTAACAAGACAGCTCATGAAAGCAGGGAACATAGAATTTAAGCGTTGAACCCTCACTGGAAGTGTATATCACTCTAATCTCTCAAGTGTATAGGGTTATTCACTCTACTCTTCTCTAGTCATGCTTTCTAAACCTTGTTCTTCATCTAACCAATCAACAAAAATTTAATGTACCAATGCAAACATCATGAGGTCTTTTCAAGGTTGTAATGGGGCTAAGGTAAGGGTGAGGGTATATATATATAAGGCTAAGTGAGCTAACAAAGTGAATCCTTGATTAGTCTAAGATCTCACCTAACATATACATACTTTATATAATTTAAAAATACTTTACCTAGCTACCCAAAATTTTCCCACTTTTGTATTACATGCTCATGTATCAAACTTATTTTTGAATTTTGTCCCATGTGCATTGATATTTTTTATTTTGCATTTGGATTTTTTTTTTTCATTTTTCTTTTCTTCTTCTTTTTTTTTTTTTGTATTCCCTTATTTAATTACTTAATATATTTTTCTTCAATGCACATAGTAATTTAATTATTTTGATTTCACATGAGCATGCTTCCCAAATTTTCAAATAACTTATTCAATTTAATTCCCTATTTTTTTCATATCATCCCATGTTCCCATAAAATTTCTCACACTTAAATTTTACACAATATCTATCTTAAGCTAACCAAGGATTCAACTTGGAATTTTTATTTTGTTTTTCTGCTTAAGGCTAGTAATGTGGTTATTAAAATAATGAGGGATTTAGAAGCTCAAAGGGGCTAACAAGGGTGATGTAAAAGGTAGGGTAATTTGGGATAAGTGAGCTAGAATCAAACAATGGCCTCAATCATATGCAAGCATGTAAATACACTAAATAATGGACATATAGATAGGAACAAAATATAGATTACAATCATAGAGAAGGAAACACACAGGAATAAAAATTTATGGTTAAATAATGTAACCATGTAAATAAGCTCAAAATCTCACAGGTTGTGTGTTCTTTGGCTCAAAAAACCATGTTCCAAATACAACTTCAAAAAAATTTACACATAAAAATTTTAAAATTTTTTTTATTTATTTAAATTAGTGAAAATTTTCAAAAATAGGATCTTAAGAAGGAACTTATTATTTTAACCAAGCAGTAACTAAATGTAAAAATCAAATAAACATGCAATTAAACATGCAAATGCAACAACTAATTTAATAAAGAAAATTTAAACATTGGTGTTGACACAGAAAGGTACTAACCCATGGAGATCGGTATCGACCTCCCCACACTTAAAGATTACACCGTCCTCGGTGTATGCTGAGATGTGCAAGTGGACGGGTTGTTCCAACTGACGCTCTTCTTCAAGGATTGTGCAGATGGACATGTCTTGTCTCCCCATGTAAACGTTTTTCGCTTCCCTTCCGGGTGGCCATCCTGAAAGAAGAGGGAAAAGAAAAAGTAACCCAAAAATAAAGATAGAAAATAAATTAGGTATGGGTGGGTTAATGCCAAAATGATAAGGGTCTCATTTACATGGAAGCTTCAACATGTAAGTGAGAAAACAATAGAAGTCATGGCATACCAGTGGTGCAGAATTTGCAACAATGGGGAAGAGAGTGGGTAATGAAAGACAATGTAAGTTCATGTCAATGCAAAAGGAATATCAGTATTATAAAAATTAGCATTGATTTAAATAATATTACCCAATTAGAATTAAACAAGTCACTAAGCACCAAGAAAATACCAGAAAAGATGTAACAGTTGAATAAGAACATTTGAACACCAATGGTAAAATAATAAATAAAAATATGCAATGAATGAAAGTATGTAAATAAATTAAATAAAATAGAATGAGAGTGAAAAAGGGTGAGAAAAAAGAAAGTGAGAAAGGAGAGAGAAGGAAGAAATTAGGATCAGAAAAGAAAAGATAAGAAAATTGGCACTAATCTGGATAGGTTGTGCGATGCTGGCGACGCGGTCGCGTGGGTGACGCGGTCGCGTGGTGCGCGATAAGGTTGGGTGACGCGGACGCGTGGGGCACGCGATCGCGTGACTCGATTTGTGCTAGTGGCGCAAGTGCAGCCTCGTGGTCGCACAACTCTCTGTTCAAAACTCAGTATTGCCAAAATCCAGGGTGACGCGGTCGCGTGGTCGATGCGATCGCGTGAGTGGCCTTCTTCTTAAAATGACGCAGCCGCGTGGGGCATGCGGTCGCGTGGTAGGGCTTGGGCTTCCAGCACGAGTCCAGCCTAATTCCAACTCAACTTTCGGCCATACACCTTTTTACGTCGAAATCTTGGTCACGCGGCCGCGTGGGGCACGCGGTCGCGTGGGAGGCCATTATTCCCATATGACGCGGTCGTATCAGCGATGCAGTTGCGTGGAACGATTTGTGCCATTGGCACGCCTCCAGCGCTGCTCCTGCGTAACTTTCTGTTCATATTAATATTGTCTCCCATCTCTTTGCGATGCGGACGCGTCGCTGATGAGATCGCGTCGTGTGCTCAAAAATTTTTTTATGCAGTATGCAGTGTTAATATGAATGTGATTCAAAACTCCAGGTTCAATAAAATCAAATAAAACTCGAAAATAAATAAAACTAAAAAATAAAAAAGGAACGATCATACCATGGTGGGTTGTCTCCCACCTAGCACTTTTAGTTAAAGTCCTTAAGTTGGACATTTGGTGAGCTCTCTGTTATGGTGGCTTGTGCTTGTATTCATCCAGAAATCTCCACCAATGTTTGTGATTCCAGTAACCTCCGGGGTCCCAAACTAGGCGCAGAAAGCCTTCAAGTAAGTTAAAGCAAGTTACAAGGCCCCAAGAGTGTTGATTACCGGGATGAATTCCGGGGTCCCAAATCTTGCTTTTGCACCCGTTTTTAAGTTGATTATCATGATTCCATCCGGGTGGTTTAGCTTTAGAATTCTCACTGAAGCGTCCAAATAACTTCCTAGACCCATTCAATTGAGCTTTACACCAACCTTTGCATTTAAACTTAAAGCTTCCAACCATGATGAACCTTGCAGGACAATTCTTACCACTGGCCATCTTCCTCTTATTCTTAATGCCACAAAGAGCTCTAAGTTGACCATCCGTCTCCAGTAGCCCATATTCAAGTGGGATTAGAAAGCTAAGGGATATGAATTTTACCCACTTGAATGTTGTGAAGGATGATGGCAACTTAGGGGGAGGGGTTTCCAACAACTTTGGCAAGGTGGTTTCAAGCTCCACTCCCTTGTGCTCTTCTTTGACATCTTCTACCTCTTGATCAACCTCTACAAAATCTTCAACCATGATCTGCCTTGGAGGTTGTACGCTCTTCTCAACATCAACATCAAACACCGTGGAAGGAGGCTCTGTGACTGGACTTTCCAATGGAGGTACAGCATCTCTTAAGTCCGCAACCACTTCTTCTTTTTTAATAATTGTTGCTTTGTCCAGTTGTTTAAGTATAAAATCGTACTCATCCTCGATGTTTTTCTTTCTATGACAACTCCTTTCAACTATTCTTTCATCTTCAAGGGTCTCTCCTACCCTTACCCGTAGGGCCTCCTCTAGCTCTTTATGAAGTATGGATTCGCGAAGATGATTCCTTCTTTCCTGTTCCATATCAATAGCATAATTGGGATCATCTTGCTCTTGGATTGATGGATGTGGGTGCTCTTCCATGGATGGTGGTGATGGGATGGAGAGATTATTCTGTGGTTGACAAGGAAGTGCACTAGAGCTTAAGGGTTGATTGTTGAAGGTATTTGGTGGTCTGATTTGGGTGAAGAGAGCTTGTATAGTAGAGTTTAGATTGGCAAGTGCTTTCTCCATAGAGGTTTGGGGTAGATAGGAGGGTTCATTTGGTTTATAAGGTGGTTGGTATGGTGGATGAGGGTTAGGGTCATATGGAGGTGAATGGTGGAAAAGGGCTTGTGAGTATGGTGGTCCCAAGTTGTGTTGAGGATGTTCATAGGCATATGATGGTGGTTGTTGATAGTCCATTGGAGGCGGTTGTTGCCATGAGGGTTGATTAAATCCTTGTGGCTCCTCCCATCTTTGATTGTTTCTTATGAGTCAAATCAAATTTTCAATTTAAAAATTCTATCTTTTTCAAAAATCAAATCTTTTTCATTTTTTCTTTCATAATTTCGAAATTTTCAAAATTTATTTTCAAAATCTTTTTCTTATTTCTATTTCATATTTTCGAAATTAATGCTAACAATTAATGTGATTGATTCAAAAATTTTTAAGTTTATTACTTGCCTAGTAAGAAAGGTTCAATCTTTAAATTTTTAAATCATATCTTTTTGTTTCTTGTTAGTCAAGTAATCAACTTTAATTTTCAAAATCAAATCTTTTTAAATTTCTTTTTCAAATCTTTTTCAAAATAAGTTTCAATCACATCTTTTTCAAAATCAATTTCAAAATCTTTTCTAACTTCTTTTCTAACTTCCTATCTTTTTAAAATTGATTTTCAAATCTTTTTCAAACTAATCCTATCTCTTGTTTGATTCTTATCTTTTTTCAAAACTACCTAACTAACTCTCTCTCTCTCTAATTTTCAAAAATCACCTTCCTCTTTTTCAAAATTCCTTTTTGATTAACTAATTGTTTTAAATTTTAATTTAATTTAATTTCATGTTCCTTTTCTTAATTTTTGAATTCTAACCTTAATTTTAAATTAAAAATAAAAATATTTTTATTTTAATTTATTTAATTTTCGAATTCTTCCCTCTCATCTCCTTCTAATTATTTATTTATTTACTAACACTTCTCTTCATCTCAAAATTCGAACCCTCTTTTCCTCTTGGTGTTCGAATTTTTCTTCTTCTATTCTCTTCTTCTTCTACTCACATAAAGGAATCTCTATACTGTGACATAGAGGATTCTATATTTTCTTTTCTGTTTTCTTCTTTTTCATATGAGCAGGAACAAGGATAAGAACATTCTTGTTGAAGCTGATCCTGAACCTGAAAGGACTCTGAAGAGGAAGCTAAGGGAAGCTAAAGCACAACTCTCTGGAGAAAATCTGACAAAAATTTTCGAAAAAGAAGGAAACATGGCCGAAAATAATAACAATGCAAGGAAGATGCTTGGTGACTTTACTGCACCAAATTCCAATTTACATGGAAGAAGCATCGCAATCCCTGCCATTGGAGCAAACAATTTTGAGCTAAAGCCTCAATTAGTTTCTCTGATGCAACAGAACTGCAAGTTTCATGGACTTCCATCAGAAGATCCTTTTCAGTTCTTAACTAAATTCTTACAGATATGTGATACTGTTAAGACCAATGGGGTTGACTCCGAGGTCTACAGGCTTATACTTTTCCCGTTTGCTGTAAGAGACAGAGCTAGAATATGGTTGGAATCTCAACCTAAAGATAGCTTGAACTCTTGGGATAAGCTGGTCACGGCTTTCTTAGCCAAGTTTTTACCTCCTCAAAATCTTAGCAAGCTTAGAGTGGATGTTCAAACTTTCAAACAGAAAGAAGGTGAATCCCTCTATGAAGCTTGGGAGAGATACAAGCAACTGACCAAAAAGTGTCCTTCTGACATGCTTTCAGAATGGACCATCCTGAATATATTATATGATGGTCTGTATGAATTATCTAAGATGTCATTGGACCATTCTGCAGGTGGATCCATTCACCTAAATAAAATGCCTGCAGAAGCTCAGGAACTCATTGACATGGTTGCAAATAACCAGTTCATGTACACTTCTGAAAGGAATCCTGTGAGTAATGGGATTCCTCAGAGGAAAGGAGTTCTTGAAATTGATACTCTAAATGCCATATTGGCTCAGAACAAAATATTGACTCAGCAAGTCAATATGATTTCTCAGAGTCTGAATGGATTGCAAGCTGCTTCCAACAGTACTCAAGAGGCATCTTCTGAAGAAGAAGCTTATGATCCTGAGAACCCTGCAATAGCAGAGGTGAATTACATGGGAGAACCCTATGGAAATACCTATAATCCCTCATGGAGAAATCATCCAAATTTCTCATGGAAGGATCAACAAAAGCTTCAACAAGGCTTTAATAATGGTGGAAGAAACAGGTTTAGCAATAGCAAGCCTTTTCCATCATCCACTCAGCAACAGACAGAGAATTCTTAGCAGAATCCATCTAGCTTAGCAAATATAGCCTCTGATCTATCTAAGGCCACTCTAAGTTTCATGAATGAAACAAGGTCCTCCATTAGAAATTTGGAGGCACAAGTGGGTGAAGAACTGAAGATTGATGGTTTAGAAGTTATAATAAACTCTCGTTGTAAGTATAGTTACTAAACCAAGCAATCAACCTTTCTTACAAAAGTTTTGGTTGTCACAAGTAACAAACCCCTTTAAAATTGATAACTGAGTATTTAAACCTCAGGTCGTCTTCTCAAGGAATTGCAGGGAGGTGTTCTTATTATTGATTATGAAAAAGTGTGTTTTTGTGGAATGTTGAGTTTGGGCAATGGGCACAGATATAATTAAATGACAAGTAAAATAAATAAATAACTGTAAACTAAACTCTTGGCAAGGTAAGAGAAATTGGAAGTCCAGACCAAATTATCCTTATCAATGATAATGAAAATTGAATCTTAATTCCACTTAGTCAACCTTTACTAAAGTAAAGGAAAGTCAAGGGACTAATTAGTTTGATCTTAGAATCCTATTTATTTCCTAAGAAAAGATTGGGATTATTGAAGTTCAATTCAATTGGCAAGATAACAATTAACAATTATGCTGCTGAGTTGGATAACTCCTGAGTTACTGATTTCTTAACCAAAACCAAAAGGGAAGAAAGTAAATCTACTGGAATAAAAATGCCTTCAGATGTAAAGCAACAATAACAGCAATCATAAATTGAAATACCTCAAATAACATTAATTAAGAAAATTATATGTAACATGGAAGAGTTCATAAACTAAATAATAAAAATAAAGAACCTGGGATTGAGAGTCACTCCTAAAACTAAGAGAAGTCCTAAATCCTAATCCTAAGAGAGAGGAGAGAACCTCTCTCTCTAAAAACTACATCTACTCCTAAAATTGTGAATATGAGAGCCTCTCCATGAATGGATGCATTCCCCCACTTTATAGCCTCTAATCTGTGTTTTCTGGGCCGCAAACTGGGTCAAAAACAGTCCAGAATTTGCTGGTTTCGAATTTTGCCACGCTGGTTTTTCGTCACTGCGACGCGGCCGCATGGATCACGCGGTCGCGTCGCCTAGCATCAAGGAAACTATATTATGTTATATATCAAATCGAAGCCCCGGATGTTAGCTTTCCAACGCAACTAGAACCGCGTCATTTGGACCTATGTAGCTAAAGTTATAGCCGTTTGAGTGCGAAGAGGTCAGGCTGGACAGCTTAGCAATTTCTCCAACTTCTTGTATTTCTTCCACTTTTGCATGCTTCCTTTCCATCCTCCAAGCCATTCCTGCCTTATAATCTCTGAAATCCCTTAACACACATATCAAGGCATCTAATGGTAATAAGAGAGGATTAATAATAAGCAAATATAAGATCAAAGAAGCATGTTTTCAATCAAAGCACATAATTAGGAAGGAAATATAAAACCATGTAAATAGTATGAATAAGTGGGTAAAGAGTTAATAAAAACCACTCAATTGAGTACAAGATAAACCATAAAATAGTGGTTTATCAGTGGGCCAGCTGAGTAAAAGAGTCACTGAAACTCCTCCTAGTACTCTCCCAAGCAATACAGAAGAGAATCCAAAAAGAGAGTGCAAAGCCATTACCATCCTTGGTGTGGCCGAAACCAGAGAGGATGAGGAGGACGTGAATCCTAGTGAGGAAAACCTCCTGGGATGTTCAGTGACCAATAAGGAGTTTCCCTTTGAGGAACCAAAGGAATCTGAGGCTCATCTAGAGACCATAGATATTCCATTGAACCTCCTTTTGTCCTTCATGAGCTCTGATGAGTATTCATCCTCCGAAGAGGATGAAGACATTGCTGAAGAGCAAGTTGTTCAATATTTAGGAGCAATCATGAAGGTGAATGCCAAATTATTTGGTAATGAGACTTGGGAAGATGAACCTCCCTTGCTCACCAATGAACTGAATGCATTGGATATACAGAAATTACCTCAAAAGAAACAGGATCCTGGTAAATTCTTAATTCCCTATAACATAGGCACCATGACCTTTGAGAAGGCTCTGTGTGACCTGGGGTCAGGCATAAACTTAATGCCATTCTCTGTAATGGAGAAACTAGGAATCTTTGAGGTACAGGCTGCCAATTTCTCATTAGAGATGGCAGACAAATCCATGAAAATGGCTTATGGACAAGTAGAGGACGTGTTAGTAAAGGTTGAAGGTCTTTACATCCCTGCTGATTTCATAATCCTAGACACTGGGAAGGATGAGGATGAATCCATCATCCTTGGAAGACCCTTCCTAGCCATAGCAAAAGCTGTGATTGATGTGGATAGAGGAGAGTTGGTCCTTCAACTGAATGAGGACTACCTTGTATTTAAAACTCAAGGTTCTCCTTCTGTAACCATGGAGAGGAAGCATGAAAAGCTTCTCTCACTACAGACTCAACCAAAGCCCCCACAGTCAAACTTTAAGTTTGGTGTTGGGAGGCCACAACCAAACTCTAAGTTTGGTGTTGAACCCCCACATTCAAACTCTAAGTTTGGTGTTGGGAGGTTCCAACAATGCTCTGAACATCTGTGAGGCTCCATGAGAGCTCACTGTCAAGCTATTGACTTTAAAAAAGTGCTTGTTGGGAGGCAACCCAATATATTTAATTATATCTATTTATTTTCCATTGCTATTTTATGTTTTCTTTAGGTTGATGATCATGTGAAGTCACAAAAACTACTGGAAAATCAAAAACAGAATGAAAAACAGCATTAAAAATAGCACACCCTGGAGGAAGAGCATTCTGGCGTTTAAACGCCAAAAACAAGCATCTGTCTGGCATTTAACGCCAGAAACAAGCATCAAACTGGCGTTTAGCGCCAGAAAGAAGCATCAAGCTGGCATTAAACGCCAGAAACAAGCACTAGACTGGCGTTTAACGCCAGAACAGAGCATGGAAGTGGCGTTAAATGCCAGAAACAAGTAGCAAGCTGGCGTTTAATGCCAGACATGCATACTAAGGGCGTTCTACATGCCTAATTGGAGCAGGGATGTTAAGTCCTTGACCCTACAGGATTCCCACCTTTTCTTCTCTCCTCTTCACACATTTTCATAACTCTCTTCCACAAATACCCTTCACCAATCACCTCAATCACTCTTCCCCATCACCTCTTCACCACTCACATCCATCCTCTCTTCCCTAAAAACCCCACCTACCTCTAAAATTCAAAATCTTTTCCCTCCCAAACCCAACCCTAATGGACGAACCCTAAACCTTCCCCCACTCCTATATAAACCCCTCTTTCCCTCTTCATTTTCACACTACACAACCCTTTCTTCTTCCCCTTGGCCGAATACACACCTCTCTCCCTCTCCTCCATTTTTCATCTTCTTCTCCTTCTTTCTTTCTTCTTTTGCTCAGGGACGAGCAAACATTTTAAGTTTGGTGTGGTAAAAGCATTGCTTTTTGTTTTTCCATAACCATTAATGGCACCTAAGGCCAGAGAAACCTCAAGAAAGAGGAAAGGAAAGGTAATTGCTTCTACCTCTGAGTCATGGAAGATGGAGAGATTCATCTCAAAGGTCCATGAAGACTACTTCTATAAAGTTGTGGCCAAGAAGAAAGTGATCCCTGAGGTTTCTTTCAAGCTCAAAAAGAGCGAATATCCGGAGATCCGACAAGAGATTAGAAGAAGAGGATGGGAAGTTCTCTCTAATCCTATTCAACAAGTCGGGATCTTAATGGTTCAAGAGCTCTATGCAATTGCATGGATCACTAGGAACCATGATCAAAGTGTGAACCCGAATCCAAAGAATTGGCTTACCATGGTTCGGGGGAAATACTTAGATTTCAGTCCGGAAAATGTAAGGTTGGCGTTCAACTTGCCAATGATGCAAGAAAACGCACGCCCCTACACTAGAAGGGTCAACTTTGATCAAAGGTTGGACCAAGTCCTCATGGACATATGTGTGGAAGGAGCTCAATGGAAAGTTGACTCAAGAGGCAAGCCGGTTCAATTGAGAAGACTGGACCTTAAGCCTGTAGCTAGAGGATGGTTGGAGCTTATTCAACGCTCAATCATTCCTACTAGTAACCGGTCTGAAGTTACTATAGACCGGGCCATCATGATCCATAGTATCATGATTGGGGAGGAAGTGGAAGTTCATGAGATTATACCTCAAGAACTCTATAAGGTGGCTGATAAGTCTTCCACTTTGGCAAGGTTAGCCTTTTCTCACCTCATTTGTCACCTCTGCAATTTAGCTGGAATTGACATAGAGGGAGACATCCTCATTGATGAGGATAAGCCCATCACTAAGAAAATGATGGAGCAAACAAGAGATCATGGACCTCAACAAGAGCATGAGGAAATTCCTCACCATGAAATCCCTGAGATGCCTCAGGGGATGCACTTCCCTCCACAAAACTATTGAGTGCAAATCAACACTTTCTTAGGAGAATTAAGCTCCAACATGGGACAACTAAGGATGGAGCACCAAGAGCACTCCATCATCCTCCATGAGATTAGAGAAGATCAAATATCTATGAGGGATGAACACCAAAGACAAGGAAGAGACATAGAGGAGCTCAAGAGCACCATTGGTTCTTCAAGAAGAGGAAGACGCCACCCTCACTAAGGTGGACCCGTTCCTTAATCTCCTTGTTCTTATTTTCTTGTTTTTCGGTTTTTGAGCCTTATGTTTTATTTATGTTTGTGTCTTTACTATATGATCATTAGTGTTTAAATTTCTATGTCTTAAAGCTATGAATGTCCTATGAATCCATCACCTCTCTTAATTGAAAACGGTTCTAAAAACAAAAGAACAAGAAGTACATGGTTTCGAATTCATCCTTGAAATTAGTTTAATTATTTTGATGTGGTGACAATACTTTTTGTTTTCTGAATGAATGCTTGAATAGTACATATGTCTTTTGAATTTGTGGTTTATGAATGTTAAATATGTTGGCTCTTGAAAGAATGATGAAAAAGGAGAAATGCTATTGATAATCTGAAAAATCATAAAATTGATTCTTGAAGCAAGAAAAAGCAGTGAATACAAAAGCTTGCAAAAAAAAAGAGAAAAGTAAAATGGCAAAAAAAAAAAGAAAGAAAAAGAAAAAGCAAGCAGAAAAAGCCAAAAGCTCTTTAAACCAAAAGGCAAGAGCAAAAAGCCAATAGCCCTTAAAACCAAAAGGCAAGGGTAAAAAGGATCCAAGGCTTTGAGCATCAGTGGATAGGAGGGCCTAAAGGAATAAAATCCTGGCCTAAGCGGCTAAACCAAGCTGTCCCTAACCATGTGCTTGTGGCGTGAAGGTGTCAAGTGAAAACTTGAGACTGAGCGGTTAAAGTCAAGGTCCAAAGCAAAAAAAGAGTGTGCTTAAGAACCCTGGACACCTCTAATTGGGGACTTTAGCAAAGCTGAGTCACAATCTGAAAAGGTTCACCCAGTTATGTATCTGTGGCATGTATGTACCCGGTGGTAATACTGGAAAACAAAGTGCTTAGGGCCACGGCCAAGACTCATAAAGTTGCTGTGTTCAAGAATCAACATACTGAACTAGGAAAATCAATAACACTATCTAAACTCTAAGTTCCTATAGATGCCAATTATTCTGAACTTCAATGAATAAAGTGAGATGCCAAAACTATTCAAGAGGCAAAAAGCTACTAGTCCCGCTCATCTGATTGGAGCTAAGTTTCATTGATATTTTGAAATTTATAGTATATTCTCTTCTTTTTATCCTATTTGATTTTCAGTTGCTTGGGGACAAGCAACAATTTAAGTTTGGTGTTGTGTGAGCGGATAATTCATACGCTTTTTGGCATTGTTTTTACATAGTTTTTAGTATGATTTAGTTAGTTTTTAATATATTTTTATTAGTTTTTAAATAAAAATCACATTTCTTGACTTTACTATGAGTTTGTGTGTTTTTATGTGATTTCAAGTATTTTCTGGCTGAAATTGAGGGACTTGAGCAAAAATCAGATTCAGAGGTTGAAGAAGGACTGCAGATGCTGTTGGATTCTGACCTCCGTGCACTCAAAGTGGATTTTCTAAAGCTATAGGAGTCCAAATGGTACGCTCTTAATTGCGTTGGAAAGTAGACATCCAGGGCTTTCCAGAAATATATAATAGTCCATACTTTGCCCGAGTTTAGATGACGCAAACAGGCGTTAAACGCCAGAAATAGGTTACAAACTGGCGTTTAACTCCAAGGAAGACCTCTACATGTGAAAACTTCAATGCTCAGCCCAAGAACACACCAAGTGGGCCCCGGAAGTAGATTTCTGCATCATTTACCCATTTCTGTAAACCCTAGTAACTAGCTTGGTATAAATAGGACTTTTTACTATTTTATTTAGATCTGATCTTTGATCAGTTTTACGCTATCTTAGACCTTTGGGAGGCTGGCCATTCGGCCATGTCTGGACTATTATCACTTAGGTATTTTCAACGATAGAGTTTCTACACACCATAGATTAAGGTGTGGAGCTCTGCTGTTCCTCATGAATTAATGCAAAGTACTATGGTTTTTCTATTCAATTCAAGCCTATTTCTTCTCTAAGATATTCATTTGCAGACAAGAACATGATGAATGTGATGATTCTGTGATGCTCATCATCATTCTCACTTATGAATGCGAGCCTGATAAACACTTCCGTTCTACATGCAAACAAGCTTGAATGTGTATCTCTTAGCCTCCTGATCGTGAGATCAGAGTCTTCGTGGTATAGGCTAGAATTATTGGCGGTCATTCTTGAGATTCGGAAAGTCTAAACCTTGTCTGTGGTATTCCGAGTAGGATCTGGGAAGGGATGGCTGTGACGAGCTTCAAACTCGCGAGTGCTGGGCGTAGTGACAGACGCAAAAGGATTACTGAATCCTATTTCAGTATGATCGAGAACCGACAGATGATTAGCCGTGCGGTGACAGCGCATCTTGGACCATTTTCACTGAGAGGACGGAAAGTAGCCATTGACAACGGTGATGCCCTGCATAAAGCTTGCCATGGAAAGGAGTAGGAAGGATTGGATGAAAGCAGTAGGAAAGCAGAGATTCAGAAGGAACAAAGCAACTCCATACGCTTGTCTGAAATTCTCACCAATGAATTACATAAGTATCTCTATCTTTATTTTATATTTTATTTATCTTTTAATCATCAAAACTCTATAACCATTTAAATCCGCCTGACTGAGATTTACAAGGTGACCATAGCTTGCTTCAGGCCGACAATCTCCGTGGGATCGACCCTTACTCACGTAAGGTTTATTACTTGGACAACCCAGTGCACTTGCTGGTTAGTTGTGCGAAGTTGTGACAAAGAATTGAGATTACGATTGTGCGTACCAAGTTGTTGGCGCCATTGAGATCATAATTTCGTGCACCATTCCCCCTTTTTCTATCTCACATTATGCTCTTTCTGTTTTTTCTTGTAAGTGCTTGATCAATTTGCAATTGTTCAGATTTTGTGATTGTTCATATCGCATTTAGTGAGCCAATAATCATAATAATCGCCATATTAGTTTCATCATGTCTGTATATGTAACATAACCAGCCTGTTTTAAGCTAATTTCAACATTCAATTAATAGTTTGGTAATGCTTAAGAATACGTTGGTGATGCTTATGGTTTCATTCAATCAATGTATTCCTAAGTTTGGAATTAATAATAGTTTTGTTCACGCTGGTTTTTCGTCACTGCGACGCGGCATGGATCACGCAGTCGCGTCGCCTAGCATCAAGGAAACTATATTATGTTATATATCAAATCGAAGCCCCGGACGTTAGCTTTCCAACGCAATTGGAACTGCGTCATTTGGACCTCTGTAGCTAAAGTTATAGTCGTTTGAGTGCGAAGAGGTCAGGCTGGACAGCTTAGCAATTTCTCCAACTTCTTGTATTCCTTCCACTTTTGCATGCTTCCTTTTCATCCTCCAAGCCATTCCTGCCTTATAATCTCTGAAATCACTTAACACACATATCAAGGTATCTAATGGTAATAAGAGAGAATTAATAATAAGCAAATATAAGATCAAAGAAGCATGTTTTCAATCAAAGCACATAATTAGGAAGGAAATATAAAACCATGCAAATAGTATAATAAGTGGGTAAAGAGTTAATAAAAACCACTCAATTGAGTACAAGATAAACCATAAAATAGTGGTTTATCAACCTCCCCACATTTAAACACTAGCATGTCCTCATGCTAAGCTCAAGAGAAGCTATAAAGATGAAGAGGAATGGTATGAAATGCAACCTATGAATGCAACTACATGCTAAATGCTTTTACTTACTTGGTTAAGAGTAAATAAGTTCTCCAAGACAAATACAAACCAATTTCCACTAATTCAAATCAGACAATAAAAAGCAAGTGAACTTGTAACAAGACAGCTCATGAAAGCAGGGAACATAGAATTTAAGCGTTGAACCCTCACTGGAAGTGTATATCACTCTAATCTCTCAAGTGTATAGGGTTATTCACTCTACTCTTCTCTAGTCATGCTTTCTAAACCTTGTTCTTCATCTAACCAATCAACAAAAATTTAATGTACCAATGCAAACATCATGAGGTCTTTTCAAGGTTGTAATGGGGCTAAGGTAAGGGTGAGGGTATATATATATAAGGCTAAGTGAGCTAACAAAGTGAATCCTTGATTAGTCTAAGATCTCACCTAACATATACATACTTTATATAATTTAAAAATACTTTACCTAGCTACCCAAAATTTTCCCACTTTTGTATTACATGCTCATGTATCAAACTTATTTTTGAATTTTGTCCCATGTGCATTGATTTTTTTTATTTTGCATTTGGATTTTTTTTTTCATTTTTCTTTTCTTCTTCTTTTTTTTTTTTTGTATTCCCTTATTTAATTACTTAATATATTTTTCTTCAATGCACATGGTAATTTAATTATTTTGATTTCACATGAGCATGCTTCCCAAATTTTCAAATAACTTATTCAATTTAATTCCCTATTTTTTTCATATCATCCCATGTTCCCATAAAATTTCTCACACTTAAATTTTACACAATATCTATCTTAAGCTAACCAAGGATTCAACTTGGAATTTTTATTTTGTTTTTCTGCTTAAGGCTAGTAATGTGGTTATTAAAATAATGAGGGATTTAGAAGCTCAAAGGGGCTAACAAGGGTGATGTAAAAGGTAGGCTAATTTGGGATAAGTGAGCTAGAATCAAACAATGGCCTCAATCATATGCAAGCATGTAAATACACTAAATAATGGACATATAGATAGGAACAAAATATAGATTACAATCATAGAGAAGGAAACACACAGGAATAAAAATTTATGGTTAAATAATGTAACCATGTAAATAAGCTCAAAATCTCACAGGTTGTGTGTTCTTTGGCTCAAAAAACCATGTTCCAAATACAACTTCAAAAAAATTTACACATAAAAATTTTAAAAATTTTTTTATTTATTTAAATTAGTGAAAATTTTCAAAAATAGGATCTTAAGAAGAAACTTATTATTTTAACCAAGCAGTAACTAAATGAAAAAATCAAATAAACATGCAATTAAACATACAAATGCAACAACTAATTTAATAAAGAAAATTTAAACATTGGTGTTGACACAGAAAGGTACTAACCCATGGAGATCGGTATCGACCTCCCCACACTTAAAGATTGCACCGTCCTCGGTGTATGCTGAGATGTGCAGGTGGACGGGTTGTTCCAACTGACGCTCTTCTTCAAGGATTGTGCAGATGGACATGTCTTGTCTCCCCATGTAAACGTTTTTCGCTTCCCTTCCGGGTGGCCATCCTGAAAGAAGAGGGAAAAGAAAAAGTAACCCAAAAATAAAGATAGAAAATAAATTAGGTATGGGTGGGTTAATGCCAAAATGATAAGGGTCTCATTTACATGGAAGCTTCAACATGTAAGTGAGAAAACAATAGAAGTCATGGCATACCAGTGGTGCAGAATTTGCAACAATGGGGAAGAGAGTGGGTAATGAAAGACAATGTAAGTTCATGTCAATGCAAAAGGAATATCAGTATTATAAAAATTAGCATTGATTTAAATAATATTACCCAATTAGAATTAAACAAGTCACTAAGCACCAAGAAAATACCAGAAAAGATGTAACAGTTGAATAAGAACATTTGAACACCAATGGTAAAATAATAAATAAAAATATGCAATGAATGAAAGTATGCAAATAAATTAAATAAAATAGAATGAGAGTGAAAAAGGGTGAGAAAAAAGAAAGTGAGAAAGGAGAGAGAAGGAAGAAATTAGGATCAGAAAAGAAAAGATAAGAAAATTGGCACTAATCTGGATAGGTTGTGCGATGCTGGCGACGCGGTCGCGTGGGTGACGCGGTCGCGTGGTGCGCGATAAGGTTGGGTGACGCGGACGCGTGGGGCACGCGATGGCGTGACTCGATTTGTGCTAGTGGCGCAAGTGCAGCCTCGTGGTCGCACAACTCTCTGTTCAAAACTCAGTATTGCCAAAATCCAGGGTGACGCGGTCGCGTGGTCGATGCGATCGCGTGAGTGGCCTTCTTCTTAAAATGACGCAGCCGCGTGGGGCACGCGGTCGCGTGGTAGGGCTTGGGCTTCCAACACGAGTCCAGCCTAATTCCAACTCAACTTTCGGCCATACACATTTTTACGTCGAAATCTTGGTCACGCGGCCGCGTGGGGCACGCGGTCGCGTGGGAGGCCATTATTCCCATATGACGCGGTCGCATCAGCGATGCGGTCGCGTGGAACGATTTGTGCCATTGGCACGCCTCCAGCGCTGCTCCTGCGTAACTTTCTGTTCATATTAATATTGTCTCCCATCTCTTTGCGATGCGGACGCGTCGCTGATGAGATCGCGTCGTGTGCTCAAAAATTTTTTTATGCAGTATGCAGTGTTAATATGAATGTGATTCAAAACTCCAGGTTCAATAAAATCAAATAAAACTCGAAAATAAATAAAACTAAAAAATGAAAAAGGAACGATCATACCATGGTGGGTTGTCTCCCACCTAGCACTTTTAGTTAAAGTCCTTAAGTTGGACATTTGGTGAGCTCTCTGTTATGGTGGCTTATGCTTGTATTCATCCAGAAATCTCCACCAATGTTTGTGATTCCAGTAACCTCCGGGGTCCCAAACTAGGCGCAGAAAGCCTTCAAGTAAGTTAAAGCAAGTTACAAGGCCCCAAGAGTGTTGATTACCGGGATGAATTCCGGGGTCCCAAATCTTGCTTTTGCACCCGTTTTTAAGTTGATTATCATGATTCCATCCGGGTGGTTCAGCTTTAGAATTCTCACTGAAGCGTCTAAATAACTTCCTAGACCCATTCAATTGAGCTTTACACCAACCTTTGCATTTAAACTTAAAGCTTCCAACCATGATGAACCTTGCAGGACAATTCTTACTACTGGCCATCTTCCTCTTATTCTTAATGCCACAAAGAGCTCTAAGTTGACCATCCGTCTCCAGTAGCCCATATTCAAGTGGGATTAGAAAGCTAAAGGATATGAATTTTACCCACTTGAATGTTGTGAAGGATGATGGCAACTTAGGGGGAGGGGTTTCCAACAACTTTGGCAAGGTGGTTTCAAGCTCCACTCCCTTGTGCTCTTCTTTGACATCTTCTACCTCTTGATCAACCTCTACAAAATCTTCAGCCATGATCTGCCTTGGAGGTTGTACGCTCTTCTCAACATCAACATCAAACACCGTGGAAGGAGGCTCTGTGACTGGACTTTCCAATGGAGGTACAGCATCTCTTAAGTCCGCAACCACTTCTTCCTTTTTAATAATTGTTGCTTTGTCCAGTTGTTTAAGTATAAAATCGTACTCATCCTCGATGTTTTTCTTTCTATGACAACTCCTTTCAACTATTCTTTCATCTTCAAGGGTCTCTCCTACCCTTACCCGTAGGGCCTCCTCTAGCTCTTTATGAAGTATGGATTCGCGAAGATGATTCCTTCTTTCCTGTTCCATATCAATAGCATAATTGGGATCATCTTGCTCTTGGATTGATGGATGTGGGTGCTCTTCCATGGATGGTGGTGATGGGATGGAGAGATTATTCTGTGGTTGACAAGGAAGTGCACTAGAGCTTAAGGGTTGATTGTTGAAGGTATTTGGTGGTCTGATTTGGGTGAAGAGAGCTTGTATAGTAGAGTTTAGATTGGCAAGTGCTTTCTCCATAGAGGTTTGGGGTAGATAGGAGGGTTCATTTGGTTTATAAGGTGGTTGGTATGGTGGATGAGGGTTAGGGTCATATGGAGGTGAATGGTGGAAAAGGGCTTGTGAGTATGGTGGTCCCAAGTTGTGTTGAGGATGTTCATAGGCATATGATGGTGGTTGTTGATAGTCCATTGGAGGCGGTTGTTGCCATGAGGGTTGATTAAATCCTTGTGGCTCCTCCCATCTTTGATTGTTTCTTATGAGTCAAATCAAATTTTCAATTTAAAAATTCTATCTTTTTCAAAAATCAAATCTTTTTCATTTTTTCTTTCATAATTTCGAAATTTTCAAAATTTATTTTCAAAATCTTTTTCTTATTTCTATTTCATATTTTCGAAATTAATGCTAACAATTAATGTGATTGATTCAAAAATTTTTAAGTTTATTACTTGCCTAGTAAGAAAGGTTCAATCTTTAAATTTTTAAATCATATCTTTTTGTTTCTTGTTAGTCAAGTAATCAACTTTAATTTTCAAAATCAAATCTTTTTAAATTTCTTTTTCAAATCTTTTTCAAAATAAGTTTCAATCACATCTTTTTCAAAATCAATTTCAAAATCTTTTCTAACTTCTTTTCTAACTTCCTATCTTTTTAAAATTGATTTTCAAATCTTTTTCAAACTAATCCTATCTCTTGTTTGATTCTTATCTTTTTTCAAAACTACCTAACTAACTCTCTCTCTCTCTAATTTTCAAAAATCACCTTCCTCTTTTTCAAAATTCCTTTTTGATTAACTAATTGTTTTAAATTTTAATTTAATTTAATTTCATGTTCCTTTTCTTAATTTTTGAATTCTAACCTTAATTTTAAATTAAAAATAAAAATATTTTTATTTTAATTTATTTAATTTTCGAATTCTTCCCTCTCATCTCCTTCTAATTATTTATTTATTTACTAACACTTCTCTTCATCTCAAAATTCGAACCCTCTTTTCCTCTTGGTGTTCGAATTTTTCTTCTTCTATTCTCTTCTTCTTCTACTCACATAAAGGAATCTCTATACTGTGACATAGAGGATTCTATATTTTCTTTTCTGTTTTCTTCTTTTTCATATGAGCAGGAACAAGGATAAGAACATTCTTGTTGAAGCTGATCCTGAACCTGAAAGGACTCTGAAGAGGAAGCTAAGGGAAGCTAAAGCACAACTCTCTGGAGAAAATCTGACAAAAATTTTCGAAAAAGAAGGAAACATGGCCGAAAATAATAACAATGCAAGGAAGATGCTTGGTGACTTTACTGCACCAAATTCCAATTTACATGGAAGAAGCATCGCAATCCCTGCCATTGGAGCAAACAATTTTGAGCTAAAGCCTCAATTAGTTTCTCTGATGCAACAGAACTGCAAGTTTCATGGACTTCCATCAGAAGATCCTTTTCAGTTCTTAACTGAATTCTTACAGATATGTGATACTGTTAAGACCAATGGGGTTGACTCCGAGGTCTACAGGCTTATACTTTTCCCGTTTGCTGTAAGAGACAGAGCTAGAATATGGTTGGAATCTCAACCTAAAGATAGCTTGAACTCTTGGGATAAGCTGGTCACGGCTTTCTTAGCCAAGTTCTTTCCTCCTCAAAATCTTAGCAAGCTTAGAGTGGATGTTCAAACTTTCAAACAGAAAGAAGGTGAATCCCTCTATGAAGCTTGGGAGAGATACAAGCAACTGACCAAAAAGTGTCCTTCTGACATGCTTTCAGAATGGACCATCCTGAATATATTATATGATGGTCTGTATGAATTATCTAAGATGTCATTAGACCATTCTGCAGGTGGATCCATTCACCTAAATAAAACGCCTGCAGAAGCTCAGGAACTCATTGACATGGTTGCAAATAACCAGTTCATGTACACTTCTGAAAGGAATCCTGTGAGTAATGGGATGCCTCAGAGGAAAGGAGTTCTTGAAATTGATACTCTGAATGCCATATTGGCTCAGAACAAAATATTGACTCAGCAAGTCAATATGATTTCTCAGAGTCTGAATGGATTGCAAGCTGCTTCCAACAGTACTCAAGAGGCATCTTCTGAAGAAGAAGCTTATGATCCTGAGAACCCTGCAATAGCAGAGGTGAATTACATGGGAGAACCCTATGGAAATACCTATAATCCCTCATGGAGAAATCATCCAAATTTCTCATGGAAGGATCAACAAAAGCTTCAACAAGGCTTTAATAATGGTGGAAGAAACAGGTTTAGCAATAGCAAGCCTTTTCCTTCATCCACTCAGCAACAGACAGAGAATTCTGAGCAGAATCCATCTAGCTTAGCAAATATAGCCTCTGATCTATCTAAGGCCACTCTAAGTTTCATAAATGAAACAAGGTCCTCCATTAGAAATTTGGAGGCACAAGTGGGTGAAGAACTGAAGATTGATGGTTTAGAAGTTATAATAAACTCTCGTTGTAAGTATAGTTACTAAACCAAGCAATCAACCTTTCTTACAAAAGTTTTGGTTGTCACAAGTAACAAACCCCTTTAAAATTGATAACCGAGTATTTAAACCTCAG
Source organism: Arachis hypogaea (assembly GCF_003086295.3). Classification (NCBI taxonomy): domain Eukaryota; kingdom Viridiplantae; phylum Streptophyta; class Magnoliopsida; order Fabales; family Fabaceae; genus Arachis; species Arachis hypogaea. The sequence goes on from NC_092048.1 coordinate 48,613,095, forward strand.
GTCGTCTTCTCAAGGAATTGCAGGGAGGTGTTCTTATTATTGATTATGAAAAAGTGTGTTTTTGGGGAATGTTGAGTTTGGGCAATGGGCACAGATATAATTAAATGACAAGTAAAATAAATAAATAACTGTAAACTAAACTCTTGGCAAGGTAAGAGAAATTGGAAGTCCAGACCAAGTTATCCTTATCAATGATAATGAAAATTGAATCTTAATTCCACTTAGTCAACCTTTACTAAAGTAAAGGAAAGTCAAGGGACTAATTAGTTTGATCTTCGAATCCTATTTATTTCCTAAGAAAAGATTGGGATTATTGAAGTTCAATTCAATTGGCAAGATAACAATTAACAATTATGCTGCTGAGTTGGATAACTCCTGAGTTACTGATTTCTTAACCAAAACCAAAAGGGAAGAAAGTAAATCTACTGGAATAAAAATGCCTTCAGATGTAAAGCAACAATAACAGCAATCATAAATTGAAATACCTCAAATAACATTAATTAAGAAAATTATATGTAACATGGAAGAGTTCATAAACTAAATAATAAAAATAAAGAACCTGGGATTGAGAGTCACTCCTAAAACTAAGAGAAGTCCTAAATCCTAATCCTAAGAGAGAGGAGAGAACCTCTCTCTCTAAAAACTACATCTACTCCTAAAATTGTGAATATGAGAGCCTCTCCATGAATGGATGCATTCCCCCACTTTATAGCCTCTAATCTGTGTTTTCTGGGCCGCAAACTGGGTCAAAAACAGTCCAGAATTCGCTGGTTTCGAATTTTGCCACGCTGGTTTTTCGTCACTGCGACGCGGCCGCATGGATCACGCGGTCGCGTCGCCTAGCATCAAGGAAACTATATTATGTTATATATCAAATCGAAGCCCCGGATGTTAGCTTTCCAACGCAACTAGAACCGCGTCATTTGGACCTATGTAGCTAAAGTTATAGCCGTTTGAGTGCGAAGAGGTCAGGCTGGACAGCTTAGCAATTTCTCCAACTTCTTGTATTTCTTCCACTTTTGCATGCTTCCTTTCCATCCTCCAAGCCATTCCTGCCTTATAATCTCTGAAATCCCTTAACACACATATCAAGGCATCTAATGGTAATAAGAGAGGATTAATAATAAGCAAATATAAGATCAAAGAAGCATGTTTTCAATCAAAGCACATAATTAGGAAGGAAATATAAAACCATGTAAATAGTATGAATAAGTGGGTAAAGAGTTAATAAAAACCACTCAATTGAGTACAAGATAAACCATAAAATAGTGGTTTATCAGTGGGCCAGCTGAGTAAAAGAGTCACTGAAACTCCTCCTAGTACTCTCCCAAGCAATACAGAAGAGAATCCAAAAAGAGAGTGCAAAGCCATTACCATCCTTGGTGTGGCCGAAACCAGAGAGGATGAGGAGGACGTGAATCCTAGTGAGGAAAACCTCCTGGGATGTTCAGTGACCAATAAGGAGTTTCCCTTTGAGGAACCAAAGGAATCTGAGGCTCATCTAGAGACCATAGATATTCCATTGAACCTCCTTTTGTCCTTCATGAGCTCTGATGAGTATTCATCCTCCGAAGAGGATGAAGACATTGCTGAAGAGCAAGTTGTTCAATATTTAGGAGCAATCATGAAGGTGAATGCCAAATTATTTGGTAATGAGACTTGGGAAGATGAACCTCCCTTGCTCACCAATGAACTGAATGCATTGGATATACAGAAATTACCTCAAAAGAAACAGGATCCTGGTAAATTCTTAATTCCCTATAACATAGGCACCATGACCTTTGAGAAGGCTCTGTGTGACCTGGGGTCAGGCATAAACTTAATGCCATTCTCTGTAATGGAGAAACTAGGAATCTTTGAGGTACAGGCTGCCAATTTCTCATTAGAGATGGCAGACAAATCCATGAAAATGGCTTATGGACAAGTAGAGGACGTGTTAGTAAAGGTTGAAGGTCTTTACATCCCTGCTGATTTCATAATCCTAGACACTGGGAAGGATGAGGATGAATCCATCATCCTTGGAAGACCCTTCCTAGCCATAGCAAAAGCTGTGATTGATGTGGATAGAGGAGAGTTGGTCCTTCAACTGAATGAGGACTACCTTGTATTTAAAACTCAAGGTTCTCCTTCTGTAACCATGGAGAGGAAGCATGAAAAGCTTCTCTCACTACAGACTCAACCAAAGCCCCCACAGTCAAACTTTAAGTTTGGTGTTGGGAGGCCACAACCAAACTCTAAGTTTGGTGTTGAACCCCCACATTCAAACTCTAAGTTTGGTGTTGGGAGGTTCCAACAATGCTCTGAACATCTGTGAGGCTCCATGAGAGCTCACTGTCAAGCTATTGACTTTAAAAAAGTGCTTGTTGGGAGGCAACCCAATATATTTAATTATATCTATTTATTTTCCATTGCTATTTTATGTTTTCTTTAGGTTGATGATCATGTGAAGTCACAAAAACTACTGGAAAATCAAAAACAGAATGAAAAACAGCATTAAAAATAGCACACCCTGGAGGAAGAGCATTCTGGCGTTTAAACGCCAAAAACAAGCATCTGTCTGGCATTTAATGCCAGAAACAAGCATCAAACTGGCGTTTAGCGCCAGAAAGAAGCATCAAGCTGGCATTAAACGCCAGAAACAAGCACCAAACTGGCGTTTAACGCCAGAACAGAGCATGGAAGTGGCGTTAAATGCCAGAAACAAGTAGCAAGCTGGCGTTTAATGCCAGACATGCATACTAAGGGCGTTCTACATGCCTAATTGGAGCAGGGATGTTAAGTCCTTGACCCTACAGGATTCCCACCTTTTCTTCTCTCCTCTTCACACATTTTCATAACTCTCTTCCACAAATACCCTTCACCAATCACCTCAATCACTCTTCCCCATCACCTCTTCACCACTCACATCCATCCTCTCTTCCCTAAAAACCCCACCTACCTCTAAAATTCAAACTCTTTTCCCTCCCAAACCCAACCCTAATGGACGAACCCTAAACCTTCCCCCACTCCTATATAAACCCCTCTTTCCCTCTTCATTTTCACACTACACAACCCTTTCTTCTTCCCCTTGGCCGAATACACACCTCTCTCCCTCTCCTCCATTTTTCTTCTTCTTCTCCTTCTTTCTTTCTTCTTTTGCTCAGGGACGAGCAAACATTTTAAGTTTGGTGTGGTAAAAGCATTGCTTTTTGTTTTTCCATAACCATTAATGGCACCTAAGGCCAGAGAAACCTCAAGAAAGAGGAAAGGAAAGGTAATTGCTTCTATCTCTGAGTCATGGAAGATGGAGAGATTCATCTCAAAGGTCCATGAAGACTACTTCTATGAAGTTGTGGCCAAGAAGAAAGTGATCCCTGAGGTTTCTTTCAAGCTCAAAAAGAGCGAATATCCGGAGATCCGACAAGAGATTAGAAGAAGAGGATGGGAAGTTCTCTCTAATCCTATTCAACAAGTCGGGATCTTAATGGTTCAAGAGCTCTATGCAATTGCATGGATCACTAGGAACCATGATCAAAGTGTGAACCCGAATCCAAAGAATTGGCTTACCATGGTTCGGGGGAAATACTTAGATTTCAGTCCGGAAAATGTAAGGTTGGCGTTCAACTTGCCAATGATGCAAGAAAACGCACGCCCCTACACTAGAAGGGTCAACTTTGATCAAAGGTTGGACCAAGTCCTCATGGACATATGTGTGGAAGGAGCTCAATGGAAAGTTGACTCAAGAGGCAAGCCGGTTCAATTGAGAAGACTGGACCTTAAGCCTGTAGCTAGAGGATGGTTGGAGCTTATTCAACGCTCAATCATTCCTACTAGTAACCGGTCTGAAGTTACTATAGACCGGGCCATCATGATCCATAGTATCATGATTGGGGAGGAAGTGGAAGTTCATGAGATTATACCTCAAGAACTCTATAAGGTGGCTGATAAGTCTTCCACTTTGGCAAGGTTAGCCTTTTCTCACCTCATTTGTCACCTCTGCAATTTAGCTGGAATTGACATAGAGGGAGACATCCTCATTGATGAGGATAAGCCCATCACTAAGAAAATGATGGAGCAAACAAGAGATCATGGACCTCAACAAGAGCATGAGGAAATTCCTCACCATGAAATCCCTGAGATGCCTCAGGGGATGCACTTCCCTCCACAAAACTATTGAGTGCAAATCAACACTTTCTTAGGAGAATTAAGCTCCAACATGGGACAACTAAGGATGGAGCACCAAGAGCACTCCATCATCCTCCATGAGATTAGAGAAGATCAAAGATCTATGAGGGATGAACACCAAAGACAAGGAAGAGACATAGAGGAGCTCAAGAGCACCATTGGTTCTTCAAGAAGAGGAAGACGCCACCCTCACTAAGGTGGACCCGTTCCTTAATCTCCTTGTTCTTATTTTCTTGTTTTTCGGTTTTTGAGCCTTATGTTTTATTTATGTTTGTGTCTTTACTATATGATCATTAGTGTTTAAATTTCTATGTCTTAAAGCTATGAATGTCCTATGAATCCATCACCTCTCTTAATTGAAAACGGTTCTAAAAACAAAAGAACAAGAAGTACATGGTTTCGAATTCATCCTTGAAATTAGTTTAACTATTTTGATGTGGTGACAATACTTTTTGTTTTCTGAATGAATGCTTGAACAGTGCATATGTCTTTTGAATTTGTGGTTTATGAATGTTAAATATGTTGGCTCTTGAAAGAATGATGAAAAAGGAGAAATGCTATTGATAATCTGAAAAATCATAAAATTGATTCTTGAAGCAAGAAAAAGCAGTGAATACAAAAGCTTGCAAAAAAAAAAAGAGAAAAGTAAAATGGCAAAAAAAAAAGAAAGAAAAAGAAAAAGCAAGCAGAAAAAGCCAAAAGCTCTTTAAACCAAAAGGCAAGAGCAAAAAGCCAATAGCCCTTAAAACCAAAAGGCAAGGGTAAAAAGGATCCAAGGCTTTGAGCATCAGTGGATAGGAGGGCCTAAAGGAATAAAATCCTGGCCTAAGCGGCTAAACCAAGCTGTCCCTAACCATGTGCTTGTGGCGTGAAGGTGTCAAGTGAAAACTTGAGACTGAGCGGTTAAAGTCAAGGTCCAAAGCAAAAAAAAGAGTGTGCTTAAGAACCCTGGACACCTCTAATTGGGGACTTTAGCAAAGCTGAGTCACAATCTGAAAAGGTTCACCCAGTTATGTATCTGTGGCATGTATGTACCCGGTGGTAATACTGGAAAACAAAGTGCTTAGGGCCACGGCCAAGACTCATAAAGTTGCTGTGTTCAAGAATCAACATACTGAACTAGGAGAATCAATAACACTATCTAAATTCTAAGTTCCCATAGATGCCAATTATTCTGAACTTCAATGAATAAAGTGAGATGCCAAAACTATTCAAGAGGCAAAAAGCTACTAGTCCCGCTCATCTGATTGGAGCTAAGTTTCATTGATATTTTGAAATTTATAGTATATTCTCTTCTTTTTATCCTATTTGATTTTCAGTTGCTTGGGGACAAGCAACAATTTAAGTTTGGTGTTGTGTGAGCGGATAATTCATACGCTTTTCGGCATTGTTTTTACATAGTTTTTAGTATGATTTAGTTAGTTTTTAATATATTTTTATTAGTTTTTAAATAAAAATCACATTTCTGGACTTTACTATGAGTTTGTGTGTTTTTCTGTGATTTCAAGTATTTTCTGGCTGAAATTGAGGGACTTGAGCAAAAATCAGATTCAGAGGTTGAAGAAGGACTGCAGATGCTGTTGGATTCTGACCTCCCTGCACTCAAAGTGGATTTTCTAAAGCTATAGGAGTCCAAATGGCACGCTCTCAATTGCGTTGGAAAGTAGACATCCAGGGCTTTCCAGAAATATATAATAGTCCATACTTTGCCCGAGTTTAGATGACGCAAACAGGCGTTAAACGCCAGAAATAGGTTACAAACTGGCGTTTAACTCCAAGGAAGACCTCTACATGTGAAAACTTCAATGCTCAGCCCAAGAACACACCAAGTAGGCCCCGGAAGTAGATTTCTGCATCATTTACCCATTTCTGTAAACCCTAGTAACTAGCTTGGTATAAATAGGACTTTTTACTATTTTATTTAGATCTGATCTTTGATCAGTTTTACGCTATCTTAGACCTTTGGGAGGCTGGCCATTCGGCCATGCCTGGACTATTATCACTTATGTATTTTCAACGATAGAGTTTCTACACACCATAGATTAAGGTGTGGAGCTCTGCTGTTCCTCATGAATTAATGCAAAGTACTATGGTTTTTCTATTCAATTCAAGCCTATTTCTTCTCTAAGATATTCATTTGCACACAAGAACATGATGAATGTGATGATTCTGTGATGCTCATCATCATTCTCACTTATGAACGCGAGCCTGATAAACACTTCCGTTCTACATGCAAACAAGCTTGAATGTGTATCTCTTAGCCTCCTGATCGTGAGATCAGAGTCTTCGTGGTATAGGCTAGAATTATTGGCGGTCATTCTTGAGATTCGGAAAGTCTAAACCTTGTCTGTGGTATTCCGAGTAGGATTTGGGAAGGGATGGCTGTGACGAGCTTCAAACTCGCGAGTGCTGGGCGTAGTGACAGACGCAAAAGGATTACTGAATCCTATTTCAGTATGATCGAGAACCGACAGATGATTAGCCGTGCGGTGACAGCGCATCTTGGACCATTTTCACTGAGAGGACGGAAAGTAGCCATTGACAACGGTGATGCCCTGCATAAAGCTTGCCATGGAAAGGAGTAGGAAGGATTGGATGAAAGCAGTAGGAAAGCAGAGATTCAGAAGGAACAAAGCAACTCCATACGCTTGTCTGAAATTCTCACCAATGAATTACATAAGTATCTCTATCTTTATTTTATATTTTATTTATCTTTTAATCATCAAAACTCTATAACCATTTAAATCCGCCTGACTGAGATTTACAAGGTGACCATAGCTTGCTTCAAGCCGACAATCTCCGTGGGATCGACCCTTACTCACGTAAGGTTTATTACTTGGACAACCCAGTGCACTTGCTGGTTAGTTGTGCGAAGTTGTGACAAAGAATTGAGATTACGATTGTGCGTACCAAGTTGTTGGCGCCATTGAGATCATAATTTCGTGCACCATTCCCCCTTTTTCTATCTCACATTATGCTCTTTCTGTTTTTTCTTGTAAGTGCTTGATCAATTTGCAATTGTTCAGATTTTGTGATTGTTCATATCGCATTTAGTGAGCCAATAATCATAATAATCGCCATATTAGTTTCATCATGTCTGTATATGTAACATAACCAGCCTGTTTTAAGCTAATTTCAACATTCAATTAATAGTTTGGTAATGCTTAAGAATACGTTGGTGATGCTTATGGTTTCATTCAATCAATGTATTCCTAAGTTTGTAATTAATAATAGTTTTGTTCAGGAGCATCCATGTACCAATCTGAGGGTTATTTATTTATTAAATTATTGAACATAATAATATATTTCATATCTTTCGGTTTTCTCCAAATATCTTTTATATTTTCCTAGTAGTTTTATGCTATTCTTAAACATTCTCACCAATTTAATACTGTTCTCACCAATCTGAACAACATTCTTTGTTTCCATTATAAAGTTGCTATGAAGGAATTATAGGTTTCCCTTTGGCACCTTTTACATGCTCTAGAACTTAAAAAGATTCAGCAGCTGTAATTATTTTTGGATATTTGTGATGAATTATTTGGTTGATAAATGAAAAACCATAAGTGAAATGATTCAAAGGGATTCAGATTTTTAATGTTTTAGTGATGTGAATATGATTAATGACTAGATACCTATATAGCACTGGAATGTTCATATTAACCTATCATGTCAAGAGTTATGATAATTTAATCCACACCTATGACAGTTTGCCAATTTTTAAATTTTGTTTTGTGTTTTTTTAATTGTTTCCTCTTGTTGTGATTGAAAGTTTGTGGTTTATTTAATTGTGGACAAAAATTTGTTACTTTATTGTTATGATTCATCATCCACACTTATATATCTCTAGTTTATATGCTTTGTGTTTTCAATGTAGGTTTGTTAAGGTAATTTTATGGCTAGCAATGCTAGAGAAGATACACAAAGCAATAATGTTGCTCCTACCGATAATGAAATTGAAGTTGAGAGTAATATTAATCCAACTTTAAAAACTCCACAAGCAATGGATAATAATGCCTCAAATCCAGAAGGATCAACTCCTGTTGAAGGTGACAATAAGGCTAATGTTAAGAGTGCTTATTGGGAGTATTTTGATCGTTTAAAAGTTGAAGGTGATCGGAAGGCAAAATACAAATTTTGCAAGAGTGTGCTTAATGCAAATCCGAAGAATGGTACCAAGCCACTGAGAAACCATGTGGAACGATATTGTAAGAGAATAAAAGTGGTGAACTAAAGGCAATCATCAATTGTTGAATCTCTAGCAAAACAAGCACAAGTGCAAAAAGTAAATGAAGATGGCTTTGTGTTTGACCTTTCAAAGATAAGAAAGTGTGTCGCCGAAATGATTGTCCTGCATGAGTATCATTTGAGTTGTGTGGATCACCATGGACTGAGGCGAGCGTTTGCATCAATGCAACTAACATTTAAAATGCCTAGTCGCAATACAGTTAGGAAAGACATCTTGAAGATGTTTGGGGATGAGAAGCTGAAGTTAACTTTTCAACTAGATGAAAATGATAGTAGAGTTGCGATAACTAGCGACATGTGGACTTTCAATCAAGAAAAAGGTTACATGGTTGTCACAGCTCACTATATCGATAGTTTGTGGAAGTTGCAAATGTGCCTATTGAGGTACTTCAAAAACTTCGTAAACTTTTATACATTGTGTTGTCTTTGTATGTTGAGCTTCGTTAATCTAAAATGCATGCATGTTTGTTTTATTTTTCAGGTTTTGTTATGTTCTTTGTCCCCATACAAGTGAAGTTCTTACTCAAACATTGATGAAAATATTGTTAGAATGGAATGTTGATAGAAAACTGTCTACTGTTACATTGGATAATTGTTCCACTAATGATGCTATGATAGATGAACTGTTGGGGTGTCTAGATTCTTCATTCTTGATGTTGGGGGGATAAATTATTGCATATGCGTTGTTGTGATCATATATTAAATTTGATTGTGAAGGATGGTTTGAGTATAGTGAAGGAAAGTATTGAAAAGATTCATAGTAGTGTATTGTATTGGACTGCAACGCAGAAAAGGAACAAAACTTTTGTGAGTTGGTGTGCTAAAACAGCAATTCCATTTACTAAGAAATTGGTTCTTGATTGTCCGACTAGGTGGAACTCAACTTATTTGATATTAGAAACTGCATTGTTATATAGAGTTGTCTTTCCTAGGTTAAGGAAGAAAGAACCTCAATATAAAACTGTACCAAGTAATGAGGAGTAGGAACTTGCTAAGGAAATATGTAATAGATTGAAGTTGTTTTATGATGTTACTCAGCTGTTTTCTGGTTCTAAATTTCCGATGGCCAATCTTTACTTTACTTTGATTTGTAAAATAAAAGTCTCATTAGATGAATGGTAACTTTATAGTAATTCTTTAATTGCTAATATGGCATCTAGCATGAAGAAGAAATTTGAGAAGTATTGGGATGAAATTCATGGCATTATGGGTGTTGCTACTGTTTTAGATCCTAGGTACAAGATGGTTGGGGTTGAGTTTCAATTTGAAAAAATGTATCCAGATCCAATAGAATGTTTCAAGCAAGTTGACAGAATTCATCAGTTGTGTAATGAGTTGGTTAATGAATATAATCAAAAAATGAGTTCTGATGTGTCACATGTTGGTACAAAAGAAGTTGATGAAAGTAGAAATACAAGCATATTTGGGGGTGATGATTATATAGTGTATCTTAAAAGAAGAAAAATGACAAGGGGTTCATGTGTAAATGTTGAGTTTGATCATTATCTTGAGGAGGAAATTCATCCTCCAAATGATCCTAACTTTAATGTTTTGAAATGGTGGAAGAACAATCAAATGAAATTTAAAATTTTGGCAAAAATAGCCAAGGATATATATGTCATTCCAGCATCCACTGTTGCTTCTGAATATGCTTTTAGTACAAGTGGTCGTGTAATCTCTCCTCATCGCAGAAAGCTCAAAGAAAGCATAATTGAAGCTTTGATGTGTGGCCAAAGTTGGTTGTGGGCAGCTTTAGGGAATAAAGGTGATATATTACTTAATATTCATTTATGTTAACTTTTTACATCATAGTAATTAATATATTAATTGCTATCTCTTTTGATTTTTAGGTTTGAATCTTGATCTTCAAACCTTTAATGATGATGAAGATGTGGAAAGTGATCAAGAATAAGGATTGAAGACTTTTTTATATTTTAATGATGTAATTTCTTTATGTTTGTATTTTAATTTAGTTATTTGACATTGTATGAACTCTTTTTTAATTTTAAGTTATTTGACATTGTATGAATCTTATGTTTGTATTTTAATTTAGTTATGAATTTTAAGTTTGTATCTTAATTTATATATGAATGTGTAAAATTTAAAATGTCATTTACTTTTTATAGGGGGCGGGTAGGGGCGGGGCGGGTAGTAGTGGGGTACAAGGAGGGCGGGGCGGGGTCGGGTAGGGCAAAAACCCGCTCCTACCCGCCCCACTGCCACCCCTAGTTAGTTTCTACTACAAGAGATGCGCTAAATACCGTCACATTTACCATCAGCTTTACCGACAGTTTTGATGTGGAATTCGTTAAGTCAAATCATTACTGGCGGATTTCCGTTTCGCACAATAAATTCGCTGGTAAAAATTGGAGAGAAAACGAGAAAAATAGGCACAAAATGTAGCGTGTGATTCACTGACGCATTTGTCCGCCGGTAAACCCCATTAGTAGAATGCTATATTTTGGTGGCCCGCAATGCGTTACCATCCGATTTATCCACCGGTAATGATCCCTAAAATTCGAAGCACAAACCCTCTCCTCCTTCATTTTGAAATCTCCTCTCTTTCTCTCTCTAACCTCTCTTCTCCCACTCTCTCTCTAACCCTCTTCTCTCTCTACTGTTCCGTCAGCCCCGCCACTGCCGCCACCTCCTCTCCTTGCACTATCACTTCTCCGCAATGACAAATTTGCTCAATCGCACCTCTTCCCCGTGAAAAAATGCACTGCTTTTGCTCTACAACAAGGAATCTGCACCACCGCCGGCCACATCCTTCATTTCAAGTTGGTCATTTCTACCATTAAATTTTTTTGAAATTAATATTTAGATTTTGAAGTGAAATTATTTTTAATATATGTTTTAATTTTAAATTGATGAAATTTCTGTGAAATTGGGATTTAGAGTTTAAAGTATGTTACTGTGAAATTGGGTCTAGGGTTTGGAATTGATTACTGTGAAATTGGGTTCAGGATTTGAATTTTGCTGTGAAATTATTTTTTATATATATATTTTAATTTCAAATTGATAAATTTTTATGAAATTTGGATTTAAATTTTAAATTATGTTACTATGAAATTGGGTTTAGGTTTGGAATTAATTACTGTAAAATTGGATTTAGGGTTTGGATTTTGTTGTGAAATTATTTTTAATGTATGTTTTAATTTTAAATGGATGAAATTTCTGTGAAATTGGGATTTAGAGTTTAAATTATGTTACTATGAAATTGGGTTTAGGGTTTAGAATTGATTACTGTGAAATTGGGTTTAGGGTTTGAATTTTGCTGTGAAATTATTTTTAATATATATTTTAATTTCAAATTGATGAAATTTCTGCAAAATTTATTCAATATAAAGTCAATTAACTATCATCCTAATCACAACGTGTGTTACATAGGAAGACTACACACAGAGATTGGAGGCCACGACCTAGCAATCTCAGCCGCCTAGTGGGGACGACCCCGCCAGCTCCAATCCCTCAGTGATAAATCCTGATAGTGTTTGGTGCAAGACCACCTCTGAGCCCTACAAGAATCGTGCCTTCGGGTTAGGGTCGCTTTTCGCTAGCGGATGTGCGCTGGAGGCAGCGGCACTGCTGGTACCGGTGGCAATGCGCTAGTGGGGCACCGACATCAGCACCTACTCCGCCGTCTCAGCGGGGGGAAGACGATGATGACGGCAACAATTATCGGGATCCGTAGGGTTTAGGTATTTAATTTTTTTCATGTCTATCTGACTGTATTCTACTTCTTTAACTTTTTATTATATTCAGATAATTGATATTTAATAAAATTGTTAATTGATTTCTCCTAATTTTAAATTTATACCCTAATTTTGTAAACAAAAATTTTAATTTGACTACTAATTATGGGCTAATTGTGAAAAAAAAACTACCGTAGGATTTACTGGTAAAAAAATCCGATACTAATTGGGTGTCACAAAACATAATATGGCGCCAAAGTTACCGTTGGACTAATTCAACGGTAATCATCAGCTTAGTTTTGTCATATTAATTGAAAAAACCGACACAAAATCCGCCGATAATTAGCGTTGGACGAAATAATCTGCCGGTAAAAATTTTCTGGCGCTGTTTATATCATCAAATTCAATCCGACAGTAAACTAATTATCGGTAGAATTATTTGATGACTCCACTGGTAATCCCGACGATACTCAGCGTATTTCTTGTATTGTTCGCCTGACCTTCCAACAAGATATTTATCCAATCACCTCTCTCTAGCTAATTTTTCTATCTTCAAATCATAGCAACATTTGTAGAATGGTCATAATTTTTATGGTATTCGCAGTATTTTGAGCGATTTCCCATTTTCTTGCTTCAAATTAGTCTTGGAGGTGGTATCTTCTCAATGTGATATATTTTCATATAGACATCGACCAAGAAAACTCACAACGGAGTATAAGAGTGATGCATTCAAGGCCTTTACGAGATGTATTCTTTTTTTGTCTTCTGTTCCTTTTCCTCGTCTCGGGGATAATATTGATTGCCTTGTCCTGCTATAGGTTTTTTTTTTTAATTGGGCAGTTTCCTCTATGTTGATATATGTTTCAGCTCATTTCTGGACTTCTTACAAAGAGGTCGGGTACTTTTTTATGTAAACTGTTATAAAGGACCCTCCTGATGACATGTCATCATGTCATGTTTTTCTATGCTTTTTCATACAAGAAATTGATGATTAGTGCTTAAATATTGCATTCTTTTATGCTTAAATGGTATATTTCTTTGATCTTTTAATTTTATAAACTTTGTAGAAAATAAGAAGAAAAAGAAGCAAAAAAACACAAAATAAGCTAAAAAGAAGAAAAGAGAAATTTTGGACACACTTTGAAGTTTGAGCGCCCTTGGAACTTTAGGCCACGCTCATGACCATGAAAGCCTTGGCATATGCATAATGCTTATGCATGCATTAATAATTAATAAACATGCTATCTTGATTTATCATGCGTTAATGTATGCATGCATTTAATTATTTATGCAATGCATGAATGCATTAGTATTAATTAACAAGGCCAATGCAAGCATGGACGTAATGCATTATTAATTAAAGTAAATGCATTGGCAAAAGAATAAATCATGCATTACTAAGTATATAATGCATGCATGGAGCATATAATTATTAATGCCAATGGATGAAAGCTTTTGTTAATGCATAATTGGCATTATTAATTAACAAAATGAATGCATGCATTATTAAGCCAAAGGCGTTAAAAGCATGCAAAGCCAATCCATGAATGAACGCTAGCGTTCATTAAAGCAACGGAGCGCCAAAGAAGGGAGCAAGGCAAAGCGTGACAAAGGCTCAAGCAAGGCATAGCGTTCGAAGATCCAACAGAGCGCTCAACATCAAGGCATACCGCTTAAATTAAAGGAGCGCTACGTTAACTCTTTTAACTTTTTCGTGGCTCATTTAAAGAAAAGCAAGGCACGACACTTCCAAAATAAAGCAGCCAAGGTTCGAAGAGGGAACCCTACACACAAAGGATCGCTAAGCTACACCAAGCAAGGAAACTCCCAAAATGAAATAGCCAAGGCTCGAAGAGGGAGACCAAGGCTAGCAAGGGACGCTACGTTGCATCTTCCAACTGAGCGCTGAGGAATTGCAAGCACGGAAGGGAAGCAAGACATGGCATGTAGCGCTATGTTGATAATCCTCACTGAACGCTCCACTGGAGCATGGCTCCAACCCAAAATTAAACCAAACAACCCTGACCCATGCTACTTGAACCAAGCCATCCGGATCCACTCCTCTTCTAATCCAAAGCAAGCAAAGCGCATTATCATCACTCAAAGGCACAAAAGATAGTTAGAATAGGAATTTCATTTGATTGTAATTTGTTTTTAATTTCAATTTCATTTTAATTTTGTGAAAGCCTATAAAAAGGAAGCAGTTTCATTTCAAGAGAGGGGGCTGGCTCTAATAGAGAGCAGTAGGAGTAGGAGTAGAATAGAAAGCTCTTGTAAACACTTTTATTTTTCTGCATTGAATTCAATTTCACTTATGCACTTTCAATCTCTACAATTCTTTTCTGCGATTTCTTTTTTTTCATTTTTACAATTTTTTTGAGCTGAGTTTGCTTTCTGTGCAATTTAAATTCTCTGCCTCCTTGCTAATTTCCTTTCTGAAATTTTACATGAGTTTGCTGTGAGCTTGATTTACATTTCTAAGAAATTTAAATTACCCTGCACCTCAATTCCATTTTCTGTTGATGCAATTTACTTTCCTTGTCATTTAAGATTCTGTCACTTATTCTAAGCTTTAATTTACTGCCTCTTTAATTTCCAGTACCCAATTTCCTTTATATTTCATGCAAGTTACCTTTCTTGTCATTCAAGATTTTGCTGATTTACATTCCTTGCTCTTTACTTTTTTGCTCATTTACTTTCTGCAACTTTAAATTTCTTGTCATTTACATTCTGTTGGTCACTTTTCACCCAATTCACCAATGTTAGCTTGACTAAACTAATCACCCACTAAAGTTGCTTGATCCATCAATCCCTGCGAGATCGACCTCACTCTGAGTGAGTTTTACTACTTGATGCGACCCGGTACACTTGCCGGTGAGTTTTGGTGTGGAATCGCATTTTCACCCATCATGTTTTTGGCGCCGTTGCCAGGAATTGATTTAGATCAAACAATGATTAAGTGGGTGAGAAGTCTAGATTAAGCATTTTCTTTATTTTCGTTCTCTGTTTTAAGTTGATAGCAAGGTGTTTGAGTTATTGCCTCACTAAGGAATTCTTCTCTGAGATATGAATTTCAATTTTCATTGGTGTTGTGTTTTACAAAATTCAAATGGAGTTCAACTTATCTTGTGATCAAACAAATTTTAAGGGATATTACTCACCATCACTAGTTTCTAATGATGGCTGGGAATATCACTAAGAGATCACAATTTCTGAGCACTCCAATCAATGGAGATATGCTTCAGAACCACAAGATGAGCAAGAAAATCATATGGGATATTTTCCTCCACCACAAAATGATGCAAGTCATTATTCTAATGGTGGCTGGGAGTATCACTAAGAAATGATAAATGATCAAGCAAATCACATGAGATATTGTCCAGAACCACAAAATATTTATGTCATTATTCTCATGGTAGCTGGGCATATCAACAAGAGTATGAACAATCAAGTGAAATGAACTATTTCCCAAAGCCACAAAGTGACTCATATTGCTATGATACTGACATAAATTGTGGCTGGAAAGGGAATTTCAATGTTTCATCTTCTGTTCATCAAGGAACATCATCATTTGATTGTGCTGTCAATGCTCACATGGAAAATTGTTCCCCAATGCCACAAGATGATTCATACTGTGATGAATTCAATAATTCTTCAAGTTGTGCTTGGGAGAATCAAAATCAGAAAGCATTTGACAATTCATACTCCACTTATCAAGAGCTATCATCACTTGAGCAAACCTTCAATTCATTCATAGAAAGCTGTCAAACCTCACCTCCCAGTTTTTCATCTGAAAATTCTTCATCACTTAACTATCCCTTGACACAAAATCTCTTCCAAAACTCAGTCCACACAAACTTCCATGAACCAAAGCCTCTCAAGGCTTGAAACCATGCTTGAAAGATATGAAAGGGAAGCACAGAGGTCCTAGAATGACCAAGAGAACTCCCTCAAAAACATGGAAGTGCTGCTAAATCAAATGTTAAGTGTGAAGGAGGAAGTGGAAGAGCAAGAAGAAGAGGCCCCTGTGTCAAGAAAATTTTCAGTGAAGAATGAGGTCGTGGAGATAGTTGAACCTGATACTACATATCCACAAAAGCTACTTGAGGTGACAATGAAACATGAAGATTCCCTCCCAAAGGAATTAATGGAAAATCATGAAGAAGAAATGGAGGAAGACACTTAAGAGAAGTCACACTCAATTGAAGCAGATAAGTGCATAGAGGAAGGGCTCATGGAACAACCAATTCAAAATACTCTGGATGAAGATAAAACTCCAATAATCACACAGCAACCAAGTCTTGAATCCAAAGAAGTGAAGAAAACTAACAAGAGCACCAATCCTGTCCCTGATTTAGCAAGCAAGCTCAATCAAGCCATTTACAAAAGGAAGCTTGCTAAGGAGAGGCCAAAACAAGGGACAATAGCTGAATCCTTTTCCCCCTTGAGGTCATTCCTCTTAACAAACTGGAAGAAGAGGAAGAAAGTGAAGAACATGTCAATCGTAGATAACATTCCTTTTCTTTGCTTTGTTTACTTTCTTTGTCTTCTTTGTTTAAATATCAATAAATTGGCATATGGTTACATTCTAAGTTTGGTATTGCCATGCAACAATTTATTTTCAATTCTTCTAGATGATTGCATCAATTCTAAATTGAAAGTGTCACACTAAGATTCTAAGTTTGGTGTGCCGCTTATTTTTTATGCAAGAAATCCAGCAACACCACTTGTCTGCATAATCATAATGCCTTTGGTTCGACACTTTGTTATTCTGTTTACTTTAGTTATTTCTTTGTTTTTAATGCTTTCATTTATTTTGCTTCTTGACTGTTTTTGTTAAATACCTCACCAAGAAATTCTTACTCATGACAGATTCTTTGCTTGGTGATTGTATTTAATATATAACAATTCCTTTTGTTTAGTTTTAGTTCAAATAAATTGACATAGGATTGCATTCTAAGTTTGGTATTGCTATGCAACAAAATTTGCTTCCAATCCATACTGGATACTTGCATCAATTCCAAGTGAGAGTGTCACACTAAGTTTGGTATGCCACTCATCCTTTATGCAATGTATCATATACACCCTCTTATGTTTGCAATCACAATGTCTCTGTTTCCTGTGCCTTGATTGCTATCTTTAATTTTGCTTGCTTAAAACACATGTACTACTAACATTTCATTGTGTAAGACATTCATGATCCATCTTAACCCCATAGCCATTGTTCTAACTGTTGCTTGAGGATGAGCAAGCATTCTAAGTTTGGCAAGAGAAAAGGGAAGAATGGGAGGAAAATGACAACAATAGAGAAGATGAATCACAAGGTTGTAAAGTTCCTTTTTCTCTCATTTGTTTCCAGCACTTTAAATTGCATGATTGTCTTTATCTTCTCTATTTACATGTGTGGTATGAATAAGCAAAGCTTGAATTTTGATTTACAACATGTTGCTGTGACATTATGACTACCAACTTGAATTTTGTGAGTACAAAAGTAGTAAAGTATCATTATCATAAACAAACAAGGAATTAAAGAAGAATTTAGCATGTGCATACAAGTATTGGAAGGCTAGTATGGTTAACTTTTGCTTAATTGCATTAGATCTTATTTAATTGAAGTTTTCATTTAGTAACATTTTGTGAAATAAAGCAAGTGAAAATTAAGGCAAGAAAGAAAAAGGGAAAGAATGAGAAAGCTGAAGGCTCTGAGTACCAATGACAATTAAGTTGTTAAGTACTTGTGGTGTTTATGTATCAAGCAAAAAGCTTGAAAACAGAACACTTAGAGTCAAGGTTAGGCTCAAGTGCAAATGCACTCCCTCAAAGCTCAAGGCTATGAGCATCAATGATTAGAGAGTTAAGAAAAGAAACAAATGAGCTTAAAGAAGTCCTCTAATTAAATGCTTGTGGTGCTTATGTGTCAAGTGGTAATACTTGAAAACAAAGCATTTAGAGTCATAGTTTTGTTATCAACTCATGGGACAAAGCACCCAAAAGGAGAAGCTAATAAGAAAATCAAAAGCTTGTTTCAAGGAAGAATGATAAGGAAAAGATTTCATAAATTGAGCTAGATAGAAGCATCAATCATTTATATTTCTTTTGTGATTGTGGCATGCATAGAAAACTAGCCAACCATGAATATTAACTTGCTATTCTTCTCACTTTGGTTTGTCAAAATGTACTACATGATTCTTTTCTTGCTTGGGGACAAGCAAGGTTTAAGTTTGGTGTTGTGATGACATGTCATCATGTCATGTTTTTTTATACTTTTTCATACAAGAAATTGATGATTAGTGCTTAAATATTACATTTTTTGTGCTTAAATGGTATATTTCTTTGATCTTTTGATTTTATAAACTTTGTAGAAAATAAGAAGAAAAAGAAGCAAAAAAGCACAAAATAAGCTAAAAAGAAGAAAAGAGAAATTTTGAGGCACACTTTGAAGTTTGAGCACGCTTGGAACTTTAGACCACGCTTTTAAAAGTGTGGCCCATGACCATGAAAACCTTGGCATATGCATAATGCTTATGCATACATTAATAATTAATAAACATGCTATCTTGATTTATCATGCGTTAATGTATGCATGCATTTAATTATTTATGCAATGCATGAATGCATTAGAATTAATTAACAAGGCCAATGCGAGCATGCACGTAATGCATTATTAATTAAAGTAAATGCATTAGCAAAAGAACAAATCATGCATTACTAAGTATATAATGCATGCATGGAGCATATAATTATTAATGCCAATGGATGAATCGTTAATGCATAATTGGTATTATTAATTAACAAAATGAATGCATGCATTATTAAGCCAAAGGCGTTAAAAGCATGCAAAGCCAATCCATGAATGAACGCTAGCGTTCATTAAAGCAACGGAGCGCCAAAGAAGGGAGCAAGGCAAAGCGTGACAAAGGCTCAAGCAAGGCATAACGTTCGAAGATCCAACGGAGCGCTTAACATCAAGGCATAGTGCTCAAATCAAAGGAGTGCTACGTTAACTCTTTCAACTTTTTCGTGGCTCATTTAAAGAAAAGCAAGGCGCGACACTTCCAAAATGAAGCAGCCAAGGTTCGAAGAGGGAACCTGCACACAAAGGAGCGCTAAGCTACATCAAGCAAGGAAACTCCCAAAATGAAATAGCCAAGGCTCGAAGAGGGAGACCAAGGCAAGCAAGGGGCACTACGTTGCATCTTCCAATTGAGCACTGAGGAATTGCAAGCACGGAAGGGAAGCATGACAAGGCATGTAGCGCTACGTTGATAATCCTCACTGAGCGCTCCATTGGAGCATGGCTCCAACCCAAAATTGAACCAAGCAACCCTGACCCATGCCACTTGAACTAAGCCATGCAGATCCACTCCTCTTCAAATCCAAAGCAAGCAAAGCCCATTATCATAACTCAAAGGCACAAGAGATAGTTAGAATAGGAATTTCATTTAATTGTAATTTGTTTTTAATTTCAATTTCATTTTAATTTTGTGAAAGCCTATAAAAAGGAAGCAGTTTCATTTCAAGAGAGGGGGCTGGCTCTAATAGAGAGCAGTAGGAGTAGGAGTAGAATAGAAAGCTCTTGTAAACACTTTTATTTTTCTGCACTGAATTCAATTTCGCTTATGCACTTTCAATCTCTACAATTCTTTTCTGCAATTTCTTTTTCTACATTTTTACAATTTTCTTGAACTGAGTTTGCTTTCTGTGCAATTTAAATTCTCTGCCTCCTTGCTAATTTCCTTTCTGAAATTTTACATGAGTTTGCTGTGAGCTTGATTTACAGTTTTAAGCAATTTAAATTACCCTGCACCTCAATTCCCTTTTCTGTTGATGCAATTTACTTTCCTTGTCATTTAAGATTCTGTCACTTGTTCTAAGCTTTGATTTACTGCCTCTTTAATTTCAAGCATCCAATTCCCTTTACATTTCATGCAATTTACCTTTCTTGTCATTCAAGATTTTGCTTATTTACATTCCTTGCTCTTTACTTTTCTGCTCATTTACTTTCTGCAACTTTAAATTTCTTGTCATTTACATTCTATTGGTCACTTTTCACCCAATTCACCAATGTTAGCTTGACTAAACTAATCACCCACTAAAGTTTCTTGATCCATCAATCCCTGTGGGATCGACCTCACTCTGAGTGAGTTTTACTACTTGATGCGACCCGGTACACTTGCCGGTGAGTTTTGGTGTGAAATCGCATTTTCACCCATCACCTTCCTGAGACCATTGACAAGTCCCATGATAGTTGCTTCAGTGGGTAAATTTTGGATTTCTAAACATGCTTTGTTAAATCTTTCCATGTAGGCCCAAGGGTCTCCCCGTCCTCTTGTTTGACACCCAAAAGGCTCGGGGCGTGTTTGGCCTTGTCATTCTGGATTGAAAATCGTGTGAGAAAGATTTTGGTCAAGTTGTCAAAATAAGTGATCGATTTAGGTAGGAGACTGTCAAACAATTTTATTGCTGTCTTGGTTAATGTGGTCGGAAATGCCTTGCACCTCGTTGCATCAAACGCATCCGCTAAATACATGTGACTTCTAAAATTTCTTAGATGATGTCATAGGTCTGAAGTGCCATCATAGAGATCCATGTCTGACCTCTTAAAACTCCTTGGTACTCTAGCCCGTATGATGTCTTCCAAGAATGGGCCCTTGCTTCCTAAAGGGGTTGTATCTCAGCCTACTCGAGATTCTTTCCCCCAAAGGCTGGACTCCAGTCTCTTTAATTTTTCTTCAAGCTCTTTACTGCTTCATAGCTCCTTATATAGCAGTCGTTCAGACTCATGTTGTCACTCTAACTCGATCTCTAATTATTCCAAATTACCTTGATGACCATGGACCAATCACATGGTCTCCATTACTTCTCTGTTTCTTAATCTTCCGTGAATGTGGATCAGAGAACTTAACCTTTGTCCTCCTAAGTCACTTTTTCCTCTGTCCTCAGTAGTACCCTTCCTCTTTTCAGAGTGGTGGGGTATAAAGAGTGCTTGATCATTGTTTGGATGCTTTCCACTGTGGGATTTTAATCAGATGCAATACGTCCGTCTTCTGGATGATTTTCTGCCGTAGTTTGGTGTTGACAACTAGATCCCTGGCAATGGCACGAATGTTCCGAGGATTACCTGAAACTAGTGTGATTTGGGCCTAGACGTGAAGTCTAGACTCCTTTTGATGAGGATTCCAATGTCTTTCCTAACGAGACAAAGCCGTTTGAGGTCTTTAAGTTTGAATGGGGGGTGGTACTTGCAAAGAACTCCAATGCTTAAATTAGCAAGAGTTTTAGACAAGTTTTAACTAATTAAGATTGAGAAATACCTGATTGTGCTAGAGTATTTATAGGAGAGAATGGTAACTTAATCATCACTCTAGAACTCTTCCTTCTATAATAGTGGATGGTTATTTTCCAATGTTTAGGGAATTATTAGTATCTCCCATTTCAAATAGTGGGTAAATTTATAGGAAATTATTGTTATGCATTTATATCCTTATTGCACAAGTCGAATCGAACACAGGTCTACAGATCTGTATTCTAGTTGAGTTGTATAACTTGGCAGAATAGGTCTTCTAGATTCTTTTTGCAGATTGAACTTATTCATTTTGTTCCAAACATTAAATGTGAGTCAAAATATGAACAGTATTTTTTTATAAAAAAATGAAATATGTTTACTAAATGTTAAAGATATTTAAATACATCTTTTAAAAAAAATATTTTATTAAAAAAATTAAATTATTTAATATTTCTAGAAGCTACTAGTACCTTGCTTTTTAAAAAAATAAAATTAAAATATATTTTTAATATTTATTTAAAAAAATTATTCAAATATAAAATAATTTGCCTATTAAAAGAAATAAAAAAATAAATATTTTTTTTTAAAACTCAATCTAAATTTATTCTTAAAAAAAAAAAAAGAAATCTTGAGATGGCAAAACAGAAGAAATAAGAAATGGAATTGTGGGATGGAGGTCCCTAACGGAGTGCGCCACGTGTGGGAAAAGCTGGGATGAATGATTCTTTGATGGTATCTGTATGTCAACGTTACCGCGTTAAGCAAACTCCATTATCAAAACTCTTAAAACTTCGATCCACACCAAAATCCCAACGTTGAACCATCTTTTACCGCTCTCATCTGCTCTCATCTTTAGATCTTGAATTTGATTCGATTTCTGCTAAGATCGTCCGATCCAGCGCCATGAGTTTTCTTTTCGGACACAGGAAAACACCCGCAGGTTTGAAAATTCGCTATTCGGTTTTATCGTATTTGAATTCTAAAGTTATTATGTAATGAACTTCTTAGTTTTCATTTATATTCACATGAAAATAATAGATTCAAGGAAACTATTGGGTAAGGATAGTTGTATACTTGATTTAGATAGGGTTTATCTATGTGACAGTTTTTTCTACATTCTTTATGCTAATTCATGATTTATTAAGTCCAAAGATGTTTCACATAACATTCAATATTGTATAGCCACCGTTAGCAAAAGTAACTACCATTCACACCGCAACTTGCAATTTTTCATGATTGTCGAAAAGAATTGGTTTGATTAGATTGCAATATAAAATCAAAGCATCAAAATTAAACTCCACCAATTTGGTTGCTATTGCTATAGTTCATATTTGATTTCTAGCACATAAGACATAACCATAAGTTGTGGTTTAATTTCAGAGCTTCTGCGGGAAAATAAGAGAATGCTGGACAAATCAATTAGAGAAATAGAACGAGAGAGGCAGGGCTTACAAACACAAGAGAAGAAATTGATCGCAGAGATAAAGAAAAGCGCGAAACAAGGCCAGATGGTATGTTGAATAAACATTATACTATTTGCCTCTTTCAATGAAGTGATTATGCTGTTTTTAGCTGCTTTTTATTGTAGATTTATGATTCTTCTCCTTCAATAGGGAACTTTTGTTCCAATTATGTTGTCATTAGTAATAAACAGGGATAACCAACTTGGGTTAGTATAGTGGTTAGTTCACTAGTCCGCTTGAGCAAGTGTCGGGGGTTTGAATCCCGCCTTGTATATGCAGCAATCCATTGGCAAGCGGAAAACTCTTAAATGGAGCGCATATCCGCGACGGATTAGTCCTTGGCTTGAAATTATTTACTTGTTTTGGGGATAATTATTCAGTGTTAACATTAGTTTTGGGGATAGAACCTTTTATTTCCAGTTTTGCAGTCTCTTGGGTTGAAATTATTTACTTGTTTTCGTGTTGATCTGTTAATTACCCTTATAGAAGTTGAGATTCTGAGTTCTACAGAAGGATTGCAAATTTGCAATCTAGCTGACTTACGTGTAGTGCACAAATTAGTTAGTGTTTACTGTTTAGTATACATGAATTTACATATATGCAGAATTTGAATCCCTTGTTTTTAGCATATTTATCATATATTTCATTTTTGATAGTCTTTGTATATCACAATATTAGAAGCATACCATGATTCGGGGAGGATATTGGATTTCTGTCATTACATACTATGTTGTCAAATCAATTTGAGATCTCTTCTCTACCGCTGCAAGAGTAAATATAGTTGTATAACTTCGAATCTTTTAAAGAAATCATATATAAACAAGACGAGACTTTTCTTTCTCATAATTGGATCCCATGTGTGTCCCATTTGATTGCATTGCAAACTAGAATGTTTTTAAATGTTACATATTAACCAATACAGTCCTTGTAAGATAGTGAACTAGGTTGCCAACTGTAAATGTAGTTTGATTTCCATATATTTTGAATGAATAGGTCAGATGTTTATGACAATCATGATTTGGTAAAAAATGCTATATTAAGTTTTTCTGTTGTTTGTATTGACACTTGATTTAGGTTTTAGCCATTAAAGTGGTTGATATATTTCACCAGTAGTTTCTTATTTTATATAAAATTTTGTATTTTATGCAATGTGTTCCAGGGTGCTGTTAGGGTTATGGCAAAAGATCTTGTCAGAACAAGGCATCAGATTGAGAAGTTTTATAAGCTAAAATCACAGCTTCAAGGTGTATCACTCAGAATCCAGGTATGCTGTTGTGGTTATTTTATATGTTTTGTGCTATTGGCACATATGGTCGTTATAGGTTATATAGTTCTGTCTTAAGGTTTATGCCATTTTGCATTTCTTAAAATATGATTACTGGCAAAACTATGTAATTTTATCTTTCAAATTTTATGAATATTTTTTCTTATTTGAGTGCTAAAAGCTAGTTCTTCTGTAAATAAAAATTGTTCAGACATTGAAATCGACACAAGCAATGGGTGAGGCAATGAAAGGTGTCACAAAAGCCATGGGGCAGATGAATAGGCAGATGAACTTGCCAAACTTGCAGAAAATCATGATGGAATTTGAGAGACAGAATGAGAAGATGGAATTGACATCCGAGGTGATGGCAGATGCAATAGATGACGCCTTGGAAGGGGATGAAGAAGAAGAAGAAACAGAAGAGCTAGTAAATCAGGTTCTAGATGAGATTGGAATCGACATGAACCAAGAGGTACCGTAGTTTAGTTTAGTTTGTTTCCCAGTCAACGTACCTAACTGGCCAAATTCATGCATAATGAGTTTTGTTTTGATTTGCAGCTTGTGAATGCACCTTCATCGGCTGTTGCTGCCCCAGCTACACAGAGTAAGGTACCACAAGCTGAAGCTGCGGTAAATGATGATAGCGGAATAGATAGTGATTTGCAGGCAAGGTTGGACAATTTAAGGAAAATGTAGTCTGCACTCTCATACAGGGACTCCAGTTTTTCCCATGAAAAGTGAAGCTCATATGGACCATGTAGTATGATCGGTAAGTTGTACCAGGGTTGGATGATTGATTTTACTTATGATTGTAAAAAGAATGATTGATTTTTCTAACACAACTCCTTTTCGCTTTTGATATGTTAAAAAGTTGAATCTTTTGAACAATTTGCGTGAAGTGTATAAAATAGTAAATAAATTAGAAATAAAAGATTTGTAATTTATCTTTGTGGCTTGTGGGTGAATGATTGGGTGGTGCTTACCTGTTTTTCAATAACTTCGATGAAATGTTAAAAATTTATATATTGACCCGAAACACACAATTTTAAGGTTATATATGAAAGCACCATCTGTTGATGTCAAAATAGCAAATATTGTCTGGATTTTTTTTATAAATAAATAATTTAATATTTTATTTACGAATATAGGTAATTTGTAGCATATTTATCATTTTCTATTTTCTTTACGTATTTTGTTTACACTGTAAACGAATTAAATTTTTATATATCTCATTTACGCTGTAAACAAGATATATAAAAATTTAAAAAATACATATATCTCGTTCTTGTTTACCATGTCTGTATACGAGATATATGTATTATTTAAAAAAATTATGATTAAAATAATATTTATTATATGATTTAGATCAATTTACAAATAAAAAATGATACAATTAATGACTATTTAGATTAAATTAGATAAATTTACAAGTAAAATTTAATTGGATCTAATTTGAACAAAAAATTTATATAAAAAAAATATAATTTATTACTATTTAAATTAAATTAGATTAATTTATAAGCAAAATTTATATATAATATAATTTAAATTAAACAAAATAAAATATAGGAGTAAATTTAATTTAAATAAGTACCGTTGTCGTACACGAGACTTAGACCTAGTTCCTAGAAAATATAGCTGCAACTAGTTTTTCGAGAAAAAGTTATTAATAACTACTTTTTCATTTATAAGTGGTTTTTATCCTACATTATAATATATTTTTTATATTTAAACTTTTCATATTTAAACAGCTGATTTTTTTTAATTAAATAAACGGTTAATCTCACCCTCAAACCTACAAACCTTCTATTTTATCTAACGTTTCTAATTTAAATTTAAAAATTAGTAATCATAAGAGCACATAAAAAATTTAAAAATTTTGACAAATTTAAATTATATATATTTTAAATTTTGTTTATTGTATGGCCATTTATCATATTGAAAATGTCAAAAGAAAATAAAAGATTTATAAATTTGTAAGAGTGACAAGGAGAAATTAACCGTTTAATTTTACAACTTAAAAAATAGAAGGCACATGAGAGTGGAATAAGAGAAATGGTTATTAATGACTTTTCTAAGAATTAGGTATCGTGAATTGCAACAGTGCCAATTTACTACTAATTTTTTAATTAAATTTAATATTATATCCAAATTTTACTTGTAAATTTTTTTAATTTGATCTAAATAGTAATAAATTGTATCATTTTTTATTTATAAATCGATTGAAATCATACTATAAATATTATAATCATACACTATAAACGAGATACATGAAGATTTAATTCTTTTAGAGTGTAAACGAAAAATATTTTAAAAAAATAGAAAATGATAAATATGCCACAAATTATTTATATTGGTAAATAAAATATTTAAATTATTTATTTATAAAAAATCCCCATATTGTCTCCATTCGTTTTTTTCAACATTTGAATTTAGGCGACTGTTGGGAATAAATAATATGACCACAATCTAATTAATCATGTGTCAAATAATTAGTCTATTAAAAATTAAATTTTAATTTGATTAATGTATTTTAAACATTATAATTTTAGAAATTAGTTTTTTCTAATATTCTTGATTATAATGAGTAGTCTAACAATCAGGAGTTTTATTTTTAATATGTAAGAACCGGAATAATCGTTTTAATAAAATAATAATAATATTTGTCCAGAATAGGTTCGAAAATATAGAAATGATATTTTGAAAATAAAAAAGTGAAATTTGAATTCAATAAATTTTTCTGAGTGGAAAAATGTATCTTTTACGGAAATTTTTGTAAAAATGCGTACCGGCACTTAGACCGGCAGTAACGGCTCTAGTCTGACCGGAATCGCATGTGGAGAAAAATAAGATTTTGAAAATTGAATTTATTGTTTTGAAAGGACAAAAATAATTTAGAATCGAAAATCGGGCGCCAATCTTAAAGGTTTTGGCCCAAAGTGGGCCAAACAGACTAAAAATACTAACAAGTTGGACCGGGCCCAAACCGGGACCAAGGCCTAACGTATATATGCTCTATTAATGAGCATTCAGCTCATTTTAATGGAAAGAGAGAGAGAGAGAACTTGGGTAGATGAGAAGAGAGGAGAAGAAGACAATGTTACTATTCATCACCTCCTTCTTTTGGCCATATCTTGAGCTACGAGCTCAGTGACGAGCCATTTGCGGCCATGCGAAGCTCTTGCCGAGTCTTTCATTTCTAACTAAATTTTGCCGGTAATATTTTGAAACTCAAGCTCCAGTTTCTAGCCATAACAATTTCGCGTTTTTACATTTGGTTTTTGAGTAGATTTTGTGATTTTGTTTGTTTAGGGGTGATCTAGCATTGGAATATTATTGGATTTTTTCCCTAATCTCATTGGATAAGGTAAGGTCTCACTAAACCCTTGTGTTTAGTTGTTTTGTGAACCCTACGTTTGATGTTGGTATGTTGTATGATGTTAGATTGAGTTTTGGTGTTTGTTGGAGTTGGTTTGAGGCTTTGGATTGAGCTTGGTGGCTTCGTTTTGGTGTTTGGTGCATTTTTGGAA
The DNA here is from genome assembly GCF_003086295.3 of Arachis hypogaea. NCBI lineage: Eukaryota > Viridiplantae > Streptophyta > Magnoliopsida > Fabales > Fabaceae > Arachis > Arachis hypogaea. The sequence goes on from NC_092048.1 coordinate 48,640,745, forward strand.
ATCGGCTAAGGTATGATTTCGGTTTTCTTTATGTAATATGTAATATTTCTGGACACTTAGGCTAGTAGCCTTTAAGATAGGTTTGAATAATATGGTTGTATGATTAATTGTATATAAATTTTATGTTTGATTGTGGTTTAGATGGAGGTTGTATGAGTTTGAATATGATGATAAGTATATATATGTTGGTAGACGATGATTATTGATGAGTATGATGCCTTGATGAGTTATAATATTAGGTGTTGATGTTAAAGATGATTGTTGATGATGATATGGATTATTGGTTGTTGTGGTTTTTATTGAGAATGGATGATTGAGGAATTTTTTGTGTGAATTTAGGAGGAATTGAAGTTTTAAGAGGGGAGTATTGAGAGGTTTTGATAGTTAGGTGATTGATAATTGTTTGGGGAGTGTCTATAATGATTTTGGGGTTGTTTTGAGTATGTTTGAGTTAGTTGGGTTTGGAAGTTTTGGACAATCTGAGAATTGTCTCCTTTGGTAAAAACCTATTTTTGGTGAACTTTGATGGATTATAACTTGAGCATCTGTTTTCGAAATTGGTTGAAATTTATCTTAAATTAAAGTTCATTTAAATATCTTTAAATTGGTATAAAGTTTGATGAAAATAAATTTTTGTAGAGGAAGTTATGAACGTTTAAAGTTTGGTGTTTAAAACTTATTTCTACAACTTTACAGAATTTTGCAATTCTGAGATGGCATGCGCACGTGGCCCTTTGTATGCGTACGCAAGATGGGTCAAAAGTAGGTATGTGTACGCGGACTTATGGTATCCATACGCATACACCCTATTTTGCTGAAGAAAAAATTTTTCTTCACTTTTAAGAATCCTCTAGCTTTCCAAAATTCCATAACTTTTCCTTAAGACTTGTGGCTAGTAATTATACTCTAAGGCTAGTGAAAATGGGAAAGTTAATTTGAATTGGTGATTTTCTTTGATATGAGTTTAGAGTCGATGACTTAGGCTTTGGAAGGTTTGTGGATGAGATTAGTGAATATGGTGTGGTAAGGTATTTCTTTGACGAGACTTTGAGATTTGGAATTATTATGTCGTATTTAAGGAACTTGAGAATCTGGAAAAGGATGATGAATCCATTGGATAATGAGAGTGTGCAGGGCACTATATCCCTGACGTAGCAAATTCTCTGCTACAAGAGTGTACAGTGCACTTTATCCCTGGAATTCTGAGGCTTGAAGGTTGAGAATAGATGGAGATGAAAAGATGGTGAACTTGTCAGATATGGAATGACAGTGTGTAGGGTACTGTATCCCTGGGATAAAATTATGATTGATAACATTTTCTGCCACATGAGTGTACAGGACATTATATCCCTGGCGTAGTAGATTCTTCTGTCGCAGGAGTGTGCAGGGCACTATATCCCTGGCGTGGCAGGAAGGCGATGTCCGAAAGGATGTGTCGGGTTGGCATTTATGGACCAACAAGTGATATCACAAGCCAATAAGACAGGCATTCATCATATGCATCTTCTGCATGCCTGCTTTCTTTGATTACTTGAGTTATGCCTATTTGAATAACATGCCTAAATGCTAATAGTTTACTTGCTATACATGAATATTACATGTGTGTTATTTGCTTGTATATACTTGTGATTGTCTGGCGTTAAGGAGGATCGGGAGGCGATGGCGATGGGGATCGCACGGAGGTTAGGTTGGCGAAGGCTGTGGGATACAACGGTGTGATTAGTATTAGTTAGAAATTCCCTAAGTTTAGATAACCCTGTTTATGACTTATGGTTTCAGTTATCTATTTTTGGTTAAGCTTGAATATCTGTTCTCGATGTGAAATTCTAGGATTGCCTTTGACGTCTCGGAACCTTATATCCTACATATTGGTCACTGTTACCATACTGAGAACCTCCGGTTCTCATACCATATGTTGTTTTTCAAATGCAGGTCGTAACCCACCTCGGTGAGTTGCGAGATGGTGACAGAGCAGAGGATCTTATGCACTGTTTTGTATTTTGATTATTTGTTGTAGTATTCTCTCTCACCTTTTTATTTTAGACTTTATGGCTTTAGAGGCTTAAATTGAGAGATAAGTTGTATAAACTGTTTAAAACTTCCAAAACTCTTTTGTATTTTAGTTTTACTAATCGGCCTAAACTCCACAGGCTGCGACTAGTCCTATTTTTGGTACATCAAACTTATATATCTATCTTGACTATTATTATATTAAGTCTCATGTTGTATCTTGTGCCTTTACGTTTTTTAGTTATCGTATATGAACTCTTCGCGCTTTGTAATTCTGCTTATACGATTTTGAACTTTATTCCTTCATCGGACTCCTAGTATTACTATTTCCTCCTATATTTATCAATGTATAAGCTTTAGAACTATCGTGACGCCTTGTTATCCTTCACTTTACAGCTAGAGGTAAAACTTAGGATAACGGAGTGTTACACAAGATAATAATCAGTATATAGTATATAAATTTGATGTATTAGGTGTAACACCCTAACTATCAAAATGTCACACTTCCGGCTACGCCACTCTGATAGCTCGGGTATTACGACGATTCATAAAATATTTAATACTAAAATATGAGCCTGTTTAAAACTTAAACTGTATTTTTCAAAAGACCGTTTAAAACAAAACATAAATCCATAGTTACAACCATATACATACATATACATAGTATTAACTTGCAAGCTTTACATAAAACAAATCCTATCCCTTTTACAAATTGTGAAAGATAAAGGCGGGGGAATAATAAATAGTAACTAAAACAATACAAAACATCGCGACAACAACTAGGTAAATTCTTCATGACTTCTGCATCCATATCCTGAAAGGGAAAATCTGTAGAGGAGTGAGAACATCATCCTCGAAAAGGTTCTTAGTTGAGGGTTTTGAGAATTGTTATAAGAAGATATTTTTAACAGAAGCTGTTTTAAAAGCTCAGTAGTCATCGTTGTCTTATGAATCTATTCAAACATCGACATGTAATTAAATCCGAAATTTCAACACACATATCTTAATTTCGTAAACGTTCCATTCTTTATAAATAGACATAATATACAATGTAAATACCGAGGGATCAATCAACCCAAACTCACCCATCACAGCCTCCGGCCCAATATACAATTAAATCTCGGCCTCCGACACAACAAAACTCATCACCGCTATCATCAATCCACCATCAATACTTAAAACAGAAATCAGTCACAAGTACAAACAAGTACAAGGCAAACACACTTAAAGAACAGTTACAGCAAATATCACAGTTACCAGTTAAGTAGAACTTAACAGATAGGCATACCAAAACAATTTAAGCACAACCAAACAATGGCAAACAAATGCAGTATGATGCATGTCTGTCCTACTAGCCGTGAGCTCACGTGTCGGTTACTTTGCCAGAGCCCGACACATCCGGTAGCTAACCCAAATATCGTCCTCTTGAAAACCGGTGGGGAGTACACCACCACGAACCTCGCAAGATCTTCAATTAGAAAACAACACACACATGTGGCGGTAAACCACCACGAACACCACAAAGCATTCACTTTTAAAAACGTGGGTGGTACACCACCACGAATCCTATACAACATTCTCTTTAAAAACATGTGGGTGGTACACCACCACGAACCCTACACAACATCTCGATACTGGACAAGCGGTAAACCACCATGAACCTTGCCAGGTCAAGCTCAAAACAATTTCATATTTAAACCTCTTTCTCAACATTTCACCAACCTTTTATCAGCAAGTACCACAACAGTACATCCCCAAGGTAGTTACCAAAATACACCGGCAGCCTAATTTCAATTCTACTTTTAAAATACCAAATGAATTCGGAATTGCACAAACTTTATGTCCAGGCAACCATATCGGATTAAGCTTTCTAATAAACTAAAAATCATAATTTTCTGATCAATCTAGCCTCGGGAATAGAAGGAAAACCATTCCTGCTCTGCAGTGCTTAAAAACCAGAAAAACAGCAACAGTGTGTCATATTCAATATTCCATATAAAATTCAAATTAATTCCAACCACTTTCAAAATTAATATGGTTAAACTTAACTTATCCAATTTTCTTTCTCAATTAGTTCCAGGTCAACATCATTTTTAATGAAGAAGTTACACAATTTGAAAGTTAGATAGAAATAATTCAAAATCTGTTTTAGAAATCAATCAGCTTAGTATCTTTCAACTTGTATAACTTTTACACAAAACTTCAATTAGGCTAAAGTTTGGTTTGAAAACTCCTAAATTATCTAGCAACAAGTACTTCTTAGTTGCAACCCAATTTCTATTCAATTCTAAGAGTTACAAGTATTGGAAATTGATGCATAACTTGCTGAAAACTGATTCTTTTCGGCTTTGATTACTAGTTTTCAAAAATTCACAACTCTGAATCCTTAACACCTAAAATTCTGAAATTTTAGTGCAATAAACAAAGTTAATCAAATTTAAAAAAAAATTGGTTTCACTCCAACACTCAGCTTGTAGGAGTCGCAGCAAGACAAACAAGTTGCTGCCCTGTTTGAACTTCTCTGCAGCAGAACAGATTTATCAACTTAACTTTAAAAATTCGCCATAAAATGTACATTTAACGAAAATGCCTCAAATTTTCCAGTTCAATTTCCTATATTCCCAAGGTTAATCCAGACTTGGTCCCACGTAATTCAGATCATCACAGAATTAGTTATAGCTTTTCAAAGTTTCTAACTTCGTTTAAAAGTAATGCAGAAAATCAAATTTCATAATTCAACTTTGAAAAATCATAACTAATTCTCTAGTTAATACGAAACCTTTAAAATTGAATATTGATAACTATACTTGTAGTAGTTCGCTTCGCTTTTAGTCTCATATAATTCCAATCACTATTAAGATGCCGGTTCACTTTCAAAGTTGTCATTTCATTTCAAAACTTCAGATTTTCAACAAGTAGTTTAGTATTTCAAAATTCAACCCCTTTTGTACTTCTCAAAATCAATTCCAAATCAACTACCAACCAAATTCATCACCATCACAATACATCAATAACCAGCTCAATGACAACAATCCAATATAATCATCAAAATTCAGAAATTCTCAACAATTGGTCATCAAACAACTCCCAATCCACATAATCAATCAATATCACTAATCAACAATTCAACCAACTTCCATATACTCAATTAAGATCCACAATCTCCAATCACCTCAATCACCTCAATCAGTCAATAGCTCAATCAAGCAGACAATTTCGTTATACAAAATAATTCAATTCAATCCATAATATTTACGTAATCATAGAGTAAATATATTTTTTGCTTTAATATCAATTTATAACAACTCTTGAAAGTAAAATAAGTTTAAGAAAAACGCCCCTACCTCGAGGAATCAAGCCCGCCGTGATTCTAACGCGATAAGTCCCTTTTTTTCCTTGGCTCGCAACCGCAGCGGCTGCATCCACAACTCCGCTTACTTCCACAATAACGGAAATAGCTTTAATTGTAACATGCAACCTCCATAACTCAATCCTAAATCATCAATATCGCAAAACCCTTAATAATGTATAACGGAATACTAATGGCGAGGGTTCGAAATAATATACTTACGGTAACAGCAGAACGGAGCAGCAGCAATCCCGAACTAACCCCGGTAGTAGCTCCGACAACTTCCACTGCATGCAATCCCAGTAAATTAACCCTACGACATCCATATCTTAAAATCCACAACAACAGATTACCAGAACAATAATAGCAAGAGTTTCGGAACGGGAGCAACTTACTGTCATGAAGAAGAACGATGGAATGGAGCAGAAGCTCCGATGGCAACCTCCTGCAGCATTAGCACCGTTTCCCGGCAGCCAGAGGCGCCGCGACACAGCCTCCAGCAGCGGCAGTGGAGAACGGCGGAGCTTTTCTTCCTCGGTGTGTCCCTGAGTCACAAGTCTTCTCTGCCTTCCCTGGACGACGACGCACAGCAGTGACAGACCCAACGGCGGCGGCGACAAATCTCAACGACGGTGGCGCGCACGGCGACGGTGACACGAACGGCTCGCCTCCTTCCTCGCGTCACACCGTCTCTGTCTCTTTCAATCTCGGCATCGCTCTCCCTTTCTCCTTCGAGCTCGACGGCTTCGGACCCACGGCGGCGGCGGCAGCGAGGATGAACGCACAAACACAGCAGCGGCGGCGCTCTCCTTTCTCTCCTCTCCTCTCCGCGTTGGAGCCAGCGACGATGGGCAGCTGGGCGGCAACGATGACACGACGGCGGCGGCGAACCCAGCAGTGCCGGCGCGGCTCCTTCCTCCCTTCCCTCTCCTTTCCTTCCCCGACGCAGCCATCTCTTCCCTTCTTTTTTTTTTTCCTTTCTTTCTTTGGTTGGCTGGATGTCACGGAAAATTTTAGAAGGTTAGATTTAACAGTGTTTGAATAGTTTTCTGGAGTGTTTGAGAATACTCTAGATGGTTCCGGAACGTTCTAGAATGTCCTAGAAGGTCCCGGAATACCCTAGAAGGTTCTAGAAGACTCTGGAAGGTCATAGAGTATTCTAGAAGAGTGTAGATGTATATAGAAGTATAAAGAGTGATATGGAATAATCTAGAAACATTTAGAGAGTTGTGGTAGGATAGATATTTGTAAAGAAGGTTCTGGATGATTAATCTGGACCGTTGATTAGATTTAATCCTAACCATCCATTGAGGAGGTGGATGGCTATAAATAGGGATGAGAGTTAGAGTTTGGGTGTGTAAAATCATTTGTAACCAACACTTGAGTAATAAAGTGTTCTTTCCACCAAAGCTTCCTTTCTCTTGTGTTCTCTTGTATTCTTAGCTTTCTTGCTAAGTATTGAGGGTTAGGCTGACTTGGTCTTAGCTCAAGAGGTTGAGTAAGTCCGAGTGCCATCACGGTAGCGTTGGAGTGTGTCCAAGGCCGTGACAATTTGGTATCCGAGCAAGGTTCGAGAGGGAGCACAAGTCGCTTGTGGGAATGGCTTCTAGTATCACCATGAAGCATGTTGAGTCTCAAAGGGGAAGGGATACTATTCTTTCTCAATGGGGAGGCAAAAAGGTCCGTTCTTCAAGTGAGCCTAGAGGTAAGGACTCTAACTTCTTAGAAAAAAGAGTTTCTATGTTGGAAAATGTTCTATCCTCTATGGATGAGCGCTTCCAAAGGATAGAACATGACAAGGAGACCCTCGAGGCTCACGTATTAGGAGAACTAGATGCTTTCAAAGAAAGCATGCTCCAAATTGAAGAGAAGCTTGAGAATTCCTTAAAGCTATTTGAGGAAGTTCGAGTTTGGTTCGAGGAGGCGAAATCTCGACCAACCATTATAAGGGAGACGACAAAGATTGATCTCCCCAAGCCAAAGGAGTTCAAGGGCGTAAGGGACGCTCGCGAGGTGGAGAACTTCCTATGGCAAATGGAGAGGTACTTCGAAGGCCAAGGGGTGGTCGAAGAAGCAATAAAGGTACGCACTGCAGCTCTCTACCTTTCTGATAATGCTACTTTGTGGTGGAGGAGAAAGTGCGTAGATATGGAAAAGGGCACTTGCAACATAGCCACATGGGAAGATTTCAAAAGGGAATTGAAAAGACAATTCTTCCCTGAGAATGTGGTTTATGAAGCAAGGAAGAAGTTGAGGGAGTTGAAGCACAAGAGTACGATTAGCGACTACGTAAAGGAGTTTACTACTCTCACGCTTCAAATCCCCAACTTAGCATCAGAGGATGCATTGTTCTTCTTCATTGATGGACTCCAACCTTGGGCAAAGCAAGAACTACAAAGAAGGAATGTTAAGGATGTCGATGAGGCCATCGTGGTGGCCGAATCACTCACTGAGTATCATAGGGGAGACTCTAAACCTAAGTCTTCCTCCAAGCCTAGTTCTGCTAAAGGTGGGGGAGAAAAGGGGAAGAGCTTCTCAACCAAGAAAGAAGGAAAATACTCTTCAAAGAAAGAGTACGAAGAAAAAAAGAAGGCTTTCGTGCCCAAAGGAGGATGCTTCGTGTGCAAGGGGCCGCACCAAATGAAGGATTGTCCCAAGCTAGGGACTTTGGCATCTATTGCTGAGGAACGAGAAGCTCAAACTCAAGTAACTGAGTGTGTTGGATCTATCCAACACATAAATGCTGTGAAGACCAAAGAGGCAAGTACTGCAGAAAAGAAAGGCTTGATGTATGTCAAAGCCTTTATCAATGAAAAACCCGTTATGGCTATGATTGACACTGGTGCTACACACAACTTCATCACGCCTGATGAAGCAAGGAGGCTTGGGTTGAAGATCACCGAAAAGAATGGTTGGTTCAAACCCGTGAATACCAAGGGTGAACCCCTTAAGGGAGTAGCAAAAGGGGTTGAGATGACTCTTGGTTCTTGGAAGGGCCTTGTGGATTTCTCAGTAGCACCCATGGACGATTTTAAAATAGTCATCGGGCTCGATTTACAAAGGAAGGCAAATATAATACCTATGCCATACTACGACGTAGTATGCGTCATGGAGAAAGGGTCTCCGTGCATGGTCCCTACAGTCTCTAAAGTTGGAGGACCACCGATACTCTCCGCTATGCAACTCAAGAAAGGGTTCAAGAAGGGAGAGATTACATATTTGGCCCTACTACAAGAGGAGTCAACACTTGAAAGAGAAGACGTTCCTCCCGAAATCAAGGAAGTTCTTGAAGAAAATAAGGATGTGATGCCTCCCGAGTTGCCAAAACAACTACCACCTAGGAGGAAGGTGGACCACAAGATTGAATTGGAGTTAGGAGCAAAGCCGCCTGCCTCAACACCGTATAGAATGGCACCGCCAGAACTCGAGGAGTTGAAGAAGCAACTCAAGGATTTGCTAGATGCTGGGTTCATCCGTCCATCGAAGGCACCTTATGGCGCACCAGTCTTATTCCAAAAGAAGCATGATGGTTCATTGAGGTTATGCATCGACTATCGAGCACTTAACAAGGTAACCATCAAGAACAAATACCCCATTCCTTTGATAGCCGATTTGTTTGATCAACTTGGTAGAGCCAAGTGGTTCTCAAAGCTAGATTTGAGGTCAGGATATCACCAAGTGAGAATTGCCGATGGTGATGAGCCTAAGACCACGTGTGTCACGAGGTATGGATCGTATGAGTGGTTGGTGATGCCTTTTGGCTTGACCAATGCTCCTGCGACCTTCTGTACCTTGATGAACGAGATCTTTCGACCTTATCTTGATCGGTTTGTAGTGGTCTACTTGGATGATATTGTTGTCTATAGCAATACCTTGGAGGAACATGTAGAACACTTACGAACCGTGTTCAAGATCTTGCGAGAGAATAACCTATATGTGAAGAAGGAAAAGTGTTCCTTTGCAAGGGACAAAGTCCACTTCTTGGGACACATCATTAAAGGTGGAACTCTCTGCATGGATCAAGGAAAGGTGAAGGCTATCAAAGAGTGGGAGCCGCCAAACAAGGTATCTGAATTGAGGTCATTCCTTGGGTTGGCTAATTACTATCGGAGGTTTATCAAGGGATACTCCGCTAAGGCTGCACCATTAACTGATCTTCTCAAGAAGAATCACTCTTGGGAATGGTCAAAGGAGTGTCAAAAGGCCTTTGATGAGTTGAAGGCTGCTATCACAGAAGGACCAGTACTAGCACTACCCGACTACTCAAATGTATTTGAAGTCCACACTGATGCTTCTGACTACGCTATTGGAGGAGTTCTGATGCAAGAAGGACATCCTATTGCCTTTGAGAGTCGCAAGTTGAATGATACAGAGAGGCGATACACTGTCCAAGAGAAGGAGATGACCGCGGTGGTGCATTGTCTGAGAACTTGGCGTCACTACTTGCTTGGTTCACACTTCATCGTCAAGACAGACAATGTGGCTACAAGCTACTTCCAAACTCAAAAGAAGTTAAGCCCCAAACAAGCTAGGTGGCAAGACTTCTTGGCTGAGTTTGATTTCGAATTCGAATACAAGTCAGGTAAGACTAATGTCGTAGCAGATGTGCTGAGTCGCAAGGCTGAGTTAGCGGCCATTTCTATGGTGGAAGGAGATATTATGCATATCATCAAGGAAGGGTTGCATCACGATCCATTAGCCAAGAAGTTGGTGGAGTTGGCTAGAGAAGGTAAGACCAAAAGATTTTGGTTAGAAAACGACCTTCTCTACACAAAAGGGAGAAGACTATACGTTCCTAAATGGGACAATCTGAGAAGGAAGTTGGTAAGAGAATGCCACGACACCAAGTGGGCTGGTCACCAAGGTCAGCGAAGGACCTTAGCACTCATTGAATCTTCTTATTATTGGCCTCAAATGAGAGCTGAAGTGGAGAGCTATGTGAAGACTTGTCTTGTGTGTGAACAAGATAAGATTGAAAACAAGACACCAAGTGGGTTGTTGGAACCTCTGCCTCCATCAGAGCGACCGTGGGAAAGTGTCTCTCTAGATTTCATCTCTGCCTTACCGAAGTCCGAGGGGTTTGGATCTATTCTCGTGGTAGTGGATCGATTTTCGAAGTATGCTACCTTTATACCTGCCCCTACTGACTGCACTGCAGAGGAAGCAGCACGACTATTCTTCAAGAATGTGGTGAAGTACTGGGGATTGCCTAAGAGCATCATTAGTGATCGAGATCCACGCTTCACAGGATGACTATGGACAGAGTTGTTCAAACTCCTTGGGTCGGAGCTTCATTTCTCAACAAGCTTCCATCCTCAAACCGATGGGCAGACTGAGAGAGTGAATGCCTTACTCGAGTGTTACTTAAGGCATTTTGTGAGCGCTAATCAGAAGGATTGGACAAAACTCCTCGACATTGCTCAGTTCTCATATAATTTGCAAAGGAGTGAGTCTACAGGGAAGAGTCCGTTCGAGATTGTGACTGGACAACAGCCGCTTACGCCTCACTCTCTTTCTTCCTCTTACTCAGGGAAGAGCCCTGGAACTTATCATATGATTAAGTCATGGGAAGAACAAGCAGATGTCACTCGTTCTTACCTCGACAAAGCTGCCAAGAGGATGAAGAAATGGGCAGATAAGAAGAGGAGGCATGCAAGCTATCAAGTGGGAGACAAGGTAATGATCAAACTTCTTCCACAACAATTCAAAGCCTTTCGCAAGGTTCATAAGGGTTTAATCCGCAAATACGAAGGACCATTTGAGATCATTGGACGTGTTGGGGAGGTTGCTTATAAAGTAAAACCCCCTCCCTCTATGAAGATCCACCCGGTCTTCCATGTGAGTATGCTTAAACCATATCATGCGGACCAAGACGAACCGAGTAGAGGTAACTCGAGTCGTGCTCCGCCTGTGGTGATTAGATCTTTTGACAAAGAAATCGAAGAGATCCTAGCTAATCGCGTCGTGCGACGAAGAGGAGTACCACCAAGTATCCAATACTTGATCAAGTGGAAAGGGCTCCCGATAACTGAAGCTAGCTGGGAAACTCGCGAAGATCTGTGGCAATTTCAAGAACACCTAGAGCGCTATCATGAACAGAACGCGACGAGGACGTCTGCGCATTAGGTGGGGGAGAATGTCACGGAAAATTTTAGAAGGTTAGATTTAACAGTGTTTGAATAGTTTTCTGGAGTGTTTGAGAATACTCTAGATGGTTCCGGAACGTTCTAGAATGTCCTAGAAGGTCCCGGAATACCCTAGAAGGTTCTAGAAGACTCTGGAAGGTCATAGAGTATTCTAGAAGAGTGTAGATGTATATAGAAGTATAAAGAGTGATATGGAATAATCTAGAAAAATTTAGAGAGTTGTGGTAGGATAGATATTTGTAAAGAAGGTTCTGGATGATTAATCTGGACCGTTGATTAGATTTAATCCTAACCATCCATTGAGGAGGTGGATGGCTATAAATAGGGATGTGAGTTAGAGTTTGGGTGTGTAAAATCATTTGTAACCAACACTTGAGTAATAAAGTGTTCTTTCCACCAAAGCTTCCTTTCTCTTGTGTTCTCTTGTATTCTTAGCTTTCTTGCTAAGTATTGAGGGTTAGGCTGACTTGGTCTTAGCTCAAGAGGTTGAGTAAGTCCGAGTGCCATCACGGTAGCGTTGGAGTGTGTCCAAGGCCGTGACATGGAGCTATAGATTGTTGTGTTGTGTTTGTGGGAAGGGGGCGGCTAGGGTTTCTTTAGATAAGGGTGAATTGTGAGTGTAAATTAGGGTTAGGTATATAATTAAATCAAATTAGATTATGTTGTATTAATTTTAAAATCTAATTTAATCTCTCAAAATTATTTTTAAAATATTATTTAATTTTTAATTTGCTAAATGAGTTTTTAATCAAGTATTTTAATTTAAAATTAGAAATAATATAATTAGTTTTTTTATTTATAAAAATTTAAGTGTTAAATTTTAAAATTTTAATTATTTAATTAAAATTATATAAAATTCTTATTATTTTACAATTTTTAAAATTTATAATTTAAATATAGAAGATACTTAATAATTGTAAAATCAGGTAAAAACCTTAATTTATTTTAAACTCAATTTACCATAATTTGTTTTAATTATCTTTAATAAAATAAATTTTGAGATTAAAATTTTTAATGAATAAATTAATTGAATTTAGCTCATAATAAGATTTTCTAAAAATTTTTAGTCTTGCATTAGGGATTTAATTTTATATTTTGCTTGGAAAATTTGAGAGTATAAAATTTAATCTATGAGTACTAATAAAAATTCTCTAACAATAGAGATAAATCCTAAAAATTAGGAGATTGAAAAAATAAATTTATTTTTTGTTTACAAGGAGCGATTTGACAATCAGGACACTTGTACTCAAAGATAGAATCATAGTTATCAGAACCGAACCAGCAATCGACCCGACAAAGTTGCTAGGTCACTGGATTAATGGTTCAACCGGTGGGTTACTGGTCGAACCGTTTAACCCGGTAATAATTAAATAAATATATACAATTATAATAAAATTAAAATTTTGATGTATTATATTTATTTATGTAATGCTACGTCAACAAATATAATTATTTTTTATATTAACCGCATGAATGATTATTTAAAAAAAATGATTGATAATTATATAAAATATCTTATATTATTAGTATATCAAAATTAACTATAAAATAAACAAATACAATATTATTATGGAAGAATAAAAAATAATATTTTATATTTTTTAAACTGTATTGCTTTAATTTAAATATAATTACTTTTAGTATAATATATATAATTATTAGCTTTAGTATGGTAAATTAATAAGTTCGTTAGCGTTGTGTTTATAATATATATAATTATTTACGCTAATAATGTTAAAGGACAAATTGCCCTAGTGGAAGTTTAACATGATTTTATTTCAAACGCCCCAAGTTTGAGCCCCACTTGGCCATTTTCGCCGGTCAAATATGTCCAGTTCGAACGGATTTGACCGGTTTAAAGCGAGTCAAACCGATTCTCTACGGGTTAAATAAAGGAACGGTTAGAAGAGTCATCCAGACCAGTTTAAAGTCTGGTTTACTAATTTTTTAGTCGAACCGGCCGGTCCGGTCCGGATTTGATAACTATGGATAGAATTTATTTACGCATATGATGATGTATAAGGAAAATTAATTTTATACTTGAACCTAGACAACTTAGGGGTATAAAATATAATTCAGTTAAATAATTGTCTGACAACCAACTAATTATTTGGGATTATAATTGTATGAAATACAATTTAATCGTATTTATTTGGAATATGTATGAGTAACAACTTGACAACCAAGATACTCATTCACGATTTTAAATAATTTTGCCAAAAATATAAATTTCTTAATTTACTTTCATATTTTAGATTTTTAAATATGTCCACATTTTGTCTGGCATGCTTTAAAGTAATATATTGACTATAATTTGAGAATTATTTTTCCAAAGGATTATCATTGAGATGATAATCCTATTGAAATAATATACTGCAATAAAATTACTTTTATGGAACGGTTAAAAGTTGTGAAGTATTTAGAATATTATTTAATTGCAATATGGGTTCTTTTGACAACCATGAATTCTAATTTTAAAGGCATATACCTATTATTTATTACTAAAAATCGTGAGAAGATATATGGTGCCCAAAGTAAGATAGTACGACTATAAAATTTTTTTATTTAAACTAGTGGGAGTATTTACGATATATTTTGAATTAAACAACTTTAGAAGTTGGAATGCCGTTAGGTAAATGGCTTTAGCAAGATTTGTTCTTATAAGCATTTTTGGAGATTTATTTTGATACAAATAATTTATAATTGGCCTTAATATTATTAAGGTTTGTGATTTTTTGGAAAAGCTCAATATGAGTATTGAGAATGCGTATCAAAATTACTTTTAAGGATTGGTTTGACCAATAATAAAGATATTGAATATTTTTATTATAAGAGCTTAAAGTAAAATCTCTAATCTCTAATTGATATTCTATTGAATAGAAAATGAGATTCTCTTATACACAAATATTAATACTTTATGTATTACATTATGTTTTAAAAACAGAAAATTTGATTCAGTTGAAGATCACTATTTATTAAATATTTGGATTACGTTTTAGAAATATTGCTAAATTAACAAATTTTTCACTAAATCAGTTTTTTAACCTATATGAGATATGGAAAGGACATAAACTAAAACTTAAGAACATTAGAGTTTGGAGACGTCTTACATGTGTTAAGAGATTACACAATAACAAATTAATGTTAGATCCGATAAATTAGATTTATTGAGTTCTCTAAAGAAATAATGATATTATTTCTATCACCTTTTTATGACATAGTGTCTGTGATAAGAGGTTAAATTCCTTTTTTTTAGAAAAGGGATTCTCTTCTAAAGAAAAACCAGGTGAACAAATAGAACTTGATATAGGCAAGATAATCGAAAAGTTTGATTTATGCAATGTCAGGAGAAACTTTTGTATCTACAAATAAAAAATAGGAGTGTAATTACTTTTATTAGAATTGTATACTGCTCAATAGATAATGTACTTTTTCCTGAAAGTATAAAATGTTTGATCGTCAAACTAATTTTTTGAAAAGTAACCTATTTGTATAATGATACAATTCTATAAGGATAGATCTAATGGTTACTTAATTTTTTTATATTCATGTTCATTAAGGATAGTCCTTAAAATAAAATTATGCACTATTATAATAGGAGATTTCATATTTTGAGAAAACTTGATATCTATTATGCACTAAGTATATTTTACAAAAGGTCAAGCACACATGCTCAAAAGCTAAGGTGTTTAAGTTCAAAAGAGTTTTGATAAACACAAATATGCATTAAAAAATTATACACATGATTGATTGGCTTTAGTACAAGTGAGAGATTATTGAAATAATAGTATGCCTAAAATCCAATCTATCATGATTGGCTCTCGTGCAAGTGGGAGATTGTTGGGAATAAATAGTATGATCACAATCCAATCAATCATGTGTCAAATAATTTGGTACTATTATTATATTAAACAGTACTGCTACACATACAAGTCATACAAGTTAACCCAAACCCAACAAAATCTACTTTCATAACGCGCGCGTGAAAATTATGTTCCTCTTTGTATCCCACGTTCTTCCTCCTCCTCCTCCTCCTCCTCTTCCTCCTTCTTCTTTTTCTTTTTCTTCTTCTTTTCATTTCTCCTCCTTTTTTTTCGCGTGTTTCATCTTCATCGTCGTTTTTTTATTACTGTTGTTGTTGTTGCTGCATTTTTTCCTCCTCTTCTTTCTATTGATTTTGCAACATTATGTATTTTTTCTTTGTTTGATTTTTTTCTTCCAAAAAAAATTATGAGAATATGAAATAAGAAGATGAAGAAGAAGAAGAAGCAGAAGATGAGGAGGAAGAAGAGAAAAAATTTTGAATTATGCAAAATTTATCAATACAAATACACCAAAATTCTTAAATAATACACTAAATATCTTCGTGTTACACCCAAAATTTCTGCAAATACAGAAAAAAGTTTCTTCTAATGCTGCAATTTTTTTCTTTTTTTTTTCTTGTTTCTTTCTATCTTTTAGTTGAATGAATGTAAGTTCATCATCTTTCAAGTAATTTTACAGCATTATATATTTTTTCTTCTTCTTTGTTTCATTTTTTTGTTTTTATTCTTGTTAAGAGAGTAAAGCAAGAAGAATCTTGAGAAGGTAAAACAAAAAAAAAAGATGAATAAGAAAAAAAAGAAGAAGAAGATGGCGATGATGATGAAAAAAAGAAGAAGCAGCAGAAGATGAGGCGAAAGAAGAGGAAGAGTTTTGAATTATGTAGAACCTATCAACACACATACACCGAATATTCTTAAACAATACACTCAAATATCTTTGTGTTACACCCAAATTTGCTGCAAATACAGAAAAATATTTCCTCTAATGTTGCATTTTTTCTTCTTTTTTTCCTTATTTCTTTATTTCTTTTAGTTGAATGAATGTAAGTTTATCATCTTCCAAGTAATTTTGTACCATTATGTATTTCTTCTTCATCTTTGTTTGATTTTTTTGTTTTTATTCTTGTTAAGAGAGTAAACAAGAAGAAACTTGAGAAGATTAAACAAGAGAAAAAAGATGAATAAGAAAAAAAAAAGAAGAAGAAGATGATGATGATGATGATGAAAAAGAAGAAGAAGCAGCAGATGAGGAGGAGGGAAAAGAAGAGTTTTAAATTATGTAGAACTTATCAGCACACATACACCGAAAATTCTTAAAGAATACACCAAAATATCTTCGTGTTACACCCAAATTTGCTGCAAATACAGAAAAATATTTTCTTTAATGCATAACTTTTACATTACATTCAATTCAAACCATCAACGATGAACAATAATTTTCACAAACAAAAATAACATTATTCACCTACAAAATCATAAACTACTAATGAAAACATTAACTAGAATCGAACCACACCTCAGCCACATGATTGAATTCAAACTAATAATTAATTTCGTTATGGTTCAATTGACAATCTGAACTTGACTTGTTTATTATCTTCAACAACGAGATAACTAATGATGGAGGAGAAGAAATTCCAATGAAAAAGAAGGAGAAAAAGGAGGTGGTGTTGGTGATGACGATAACGAAAGAGAAAAATAACGAAGAACAACGTGCAGTAATGGCATAAAAAAAACGTGCGCGCATGAATACAAATGACTTGTATGGGAAAATCGCTTATATACGGAGAATAATACTATATTAAAATGTTAATATAATAAGGTCCTTGATTAAATTTAGTGATTTGTCATTGTGATAGGTATCCTAATATTGAGAGATAAATCTTTTATAATTTAATCTAAATTGTTCTAGGTCATAAGATTATTAAAATGACGTTAATAATTCGAAAAGATCAATTATATATATATAATGGTCTTCATTGGATGAAGATTAATAGATCTCATTTATTAAATTATATATATGGTGCATATAGAGATATGACCATTGAATCGACTCACTTTGAGAATTCCTAATACTTATAATTACCGCATATTTGTCAATAGAATATCTCAAGATGAATATAATAATAGAGCTTCCTTTGACCTGCGACTGTTATAGTAATCAACAATGTATTTATTATACTTTGATTCCGGACACCTAATACCCTAAGGTGCTAGTTGAATGCATATTGGGTATGATTTAAATACTTGTAGAATTAATGATTAGTCAATAAGAAATCCGTCAACTCTCCGTAAAGAGTTTGAGCTTTATGATTATAATGACTGAAATGAATAAAACCCAGGACAAGGAGATTGAATGAATGAAGAAATGAGTTTTTTAAGTCATTCACAGTTTATTATAATAATGGTAAAAAATTATAGTTTTGACAATTAAACCATACTCTAAGAGTTAACCAAAAGTTGAAAAAATAGAAAGAATTATACTTTGTTCTTCTTGGGTTCTTAGTAAAAATATATTATTTCATACTACAGGTTGTTGAGGAGTGTTGCTAGACGTTAACTTTAATTAGTAAATTAGTATGACTAATTTACTATTCGCTTAGTATTGATCCTATGGGATCACACACTAACGAGTGTTTTAATCTTTGCTGTAGAATTATTTAATTATTATTTTGATTTGATCAAATAAATAATTATATTAATTCAAATGAAATATTATTATAATTTTTGCTAGCACGAAAAATATAATAATAATATGATAATTGTGAATATTAAATGAGAATTGAGAGTAATTAGTTATTTTATTTCTAAATTTGAATTCTAAGTTTGGATGAGATGCTAACTGATTCTGTTTTAAATTATTATGATGTGATTCATAAAATTTGAAGGATTCAGATTTGAAATTACGAGATATGATTTAAATTTGAATTGGGATTCAAATTTAAAATCAGTAACAAGTCTCATACTATATATATGTATGCCAAGAGTAGAGGAAGTAGTAGCAAACCAAAACAAGAGTTTTATTCTGTTACCTCTACATACATAAACGTATGCATGCCTAATTTTTGGAGAAGAATTTTATGGTATGCAAAGAGTTGCAAAGAGATTTATCAGTTTAGATCAGATATCCATTAGTCAAGGAATTGATAGCAAATGTTGATTTCGATGTGGATACGCATAGAGTCTTCGTACACTCGAAGAATAATATTTTTACTAAAGCGTCCAAAGGTATTTATATCTGATCTATATATTGTTCTTAGAATAAATTTAAATACAAAAAAAATCTTTAAAATTATTTTCTTTTCTTCGGCTGCGTGTTATGAACACATGATAATCATTTAGCGACCCTGTTTAATCTTAGGATATTTTTAATAAATAAAATATATATAAAAATTACATCTGTAGACACATGTTGGAGAATTTATATTTTTACATCTTATTATTTATTCCATCCTTAGATAGGACGATTTTCTTAAACATGTATCTCGTTCTTGGTGAGAACAAAATAAATAAAGAAGAATAAATACGTATTTAGTCTGCAAAAGAGATAAGACACTATGATCATTTTTAAACATATATTGTCTATGGTGAAGATGAGATACATGCATAACTATCTTGTCGACGAGATATTTAATAGAATCATCAAGGTCGGAATAAGTAATAAGATGTAAAAATGTAAATTTTTTAATGCATATCTATCTCTATAATTTTAATATTTATTTTATTATTTATTTAAAAATTCCTAAAACCTTAACAATATACTTCATTGAAATTCGTGCTTTTGGTCATTGTATATAATGCTTTATTCTTTTTCTTATAATAATTCTTGGAAAGTTTAAAAAATTCAAAATCTCATTTTTACATTGGGTATTGTAACAAGTCCATCAAGCCCAGCACCTTCGATAGAGATCTAAGGGATTGCGCCCTACTTCTAGAGGTGGTGCCCAGTGCCAGTAAAGTTTAACACACTGGACATCCAGCGCTTATGACTGGCGTCTAACTTCAAGTGAATTTTCACTCCTAAGGGTCCAAAAATGTCTCCAAATATGGCGCCAATGTCCCAAGTGCAACGCCAAATCCAATTCAACTCAAGGATTAAAGATTTGAATGATTAGTTGTCGTTAACTTCTTATAGAGAGATAATATTTAGTTTAGTTTAGATTTGAATTATTGTTTTAGTTATTTTATCCTTCCAAAGAAAAGATTAGATTTAGCTTTTTAATTTAAATTCTAGGATAAGATTTAGCATATAAATAAGTGACAATGGTTCACAAAAGGGTATCAAGGATCCTCGGATCCTGAACATCTAGTATCTAGCATTTCATTAGCTTTTGTTTTTCTGTTTATCATCATGAGTAACTAACTCTTTTGTTAAAAGTTAGGAGCTCTGTTTGATTTTTCATGGATTGATAATTTAATTGTTTTTTTCTTTTGATTTGTGCACTTATATTTTTTTAAGATTGAGTCTCGTTTTTCATCTTTAATGGTAAAAAGTATTGGAAAATATTCTAATTCTATCTTGGATTCTGTTATTATTTTGGAAAATTTAATATCGAGATTAGTTTGAAACTCTTTCTCATCATTTTTAACTTGACTAGGAATAGTATTTTAAAAGTTGTGTAGCGTTAAATTGGAATTGTGCTTAATCTCTTTTCTTAATTAATTGACCATGAAATTAGTGATTAACTAAGTTAAGAGCAATTGAATTGCCAAGGAATTGGAATTTGATTATATATGATTTGTCATGAAAATATTTTTATATGAATCAAAGTGAAGAAACACGAGGATTTTTTTTTACAGTTAAACATCTTTGAATCCCTTAACATTTCTTATTCATTGTTTTCTTTCTTCAAATTCATAAGCATTCATTCACACCAAATAGTCTTTTTTACTGTCCTTTACTATTTCAAGATTCACATCATTTCTCTTGCAAATGTTCGATCTATCTATTTAGAAAATTCAATTAGAAGTTGCTTGCTTAATCCTTTTGATACATGCTCGGAAAGACAACTGGAGCATTCTAAGGTAAAATGGTAGAATGAGAATTTCACACTTTCAGAGGGTCCCATCACTAGAGCACGTGCAAAGAAGTTCAAGGAGAGCTTTGAAAACTTGGTAGCACTTATGCATAAGGAGTTACGTCAAGTTCTAACCAAGAAAGAATGGGCAAGGCCCATTGGGCTAAGTAAGGACAGCAAGAAGCCCAATAATGATTTCCAAATTCATTGGGAGGCATAATTTATCATTAATTTTTTCGAATTTTTAGGCCTCTGTTTTAGTTTGTTTTGCGGTTAGAGTTTGTTAGAAAATTTGTTTAGTTCTGATTTGCTTAATAGTATTTTTAAGAATTTTAAAGATCAAATCTGATCTAATCCTTTAAGATCAAATCTGATTTAAATTTTAAAATCTTATCTTATCTTTTATTAGTTTGTTAGGGGCCTATTTAAACACCTTTGGTGAGACTATTTACTAAACTTTTGATGAATAAATTTTTCTTAGTGCTTTATGCACGTTTTTCTAATGTGATTAAGTTTGGTGAGTGATTTGCTTCGCTTGTTGCATAAAGAAGATTGAAGGATCCAATATAAGGTGATTCTGTGTGGTGGTTTCTTTAACTTCATCCATCTGATCTAGGTTGTCAAGGACAAGCTCTTTGAAGGTCTAGTAGGGAATCTGTAATACCCGGTCTAACCGAAATTAATTAAATAATAAGTTAAATAAGAGCGAATATGGTTGGAAGATTTGGCAATTGGAATTTGATAATTCAAATATGATATTTGGATTCAGTGAATTTTTTCGAGTCGGAAAACATAGTTTTCTGCGTAAAAGCGCGCAGTGGAATTTTGACCGGCAGTACCGGCTGAGATCTGTCTGGTACTACAGCTGAGGAAATTGATTATGGGTAAATAAGATTAATAAATGAGGAACTATAATTAGGGAAGGTAGAAATATTTAAAGTGCAATTTAGAGCGCTAATCTTAAAGGTTTTGGCCCAAAATTGGGTCAATGGGCAAAAATAAGTGAACCGGGCCTAAGTGGGCCCAAGACCCAACATATATAAACATTAGTTATGAGCATTTCAGCTCATTTTGCCCTAAAGAAGGGGTGTTGGGCGCTGAAATTGGGAAGAGAGAAGAGAAGAGAGAAAACCTAACTCTCTTTGATCTTCAAACCACCATAACTTGAGCTACGGAGCTCCGATTGACGAGCCGTTTGCGGCCACGCATCGCTCTTCTCATCCTCTACAATTCTATCTAATTTTTGTGGTGAGTATTCCATTCATCTCTGCCCAGTTTTCGAAATTCCCCACCGTTACACGTTTTTGGGTAATTAGTGTTGAAATCTTGTGATTTTGGGTGTTTAGGGATACTCCAACATGGATTCTAAGTGGGTTCTATCCCTACTTCATATGGGCTGAGGTAAGAAGTTCTCAACCCTTGTGACTTGTCATTTTTATGAGCCCTAGGTTGATGTATGTATGTGATATTGGTTATGTTAGTGTATTTGGTGATGTTGGTGCACAATTGGGAGATTGGTATTGCTTAAGGAGCTTTGGTGAGGCTTGGAGCTAAGGTTGGTGAAGACTTCCAAAGAAGAGGATCAATTGGTTTGGCTACAAGAGGTACGGTTTAAGTTTCATTTAAGTACCGTGTGTTGTGATGAGAATTCCTAGGCTAGATACCCCTAGGATTAAGTTTGGATTGTGTAAATGGTTGGTGCTAATATGCATAGTTGGTATGTAATGTGAATTAATGATTTGGGTTGAGAATTGTGTGGCCTTGTATGCTTGGTGTATTGAGAATTTGATGTACTGGGTAATGAGTATTGATTTGTGGTTTATGCATTTAAATTATGATATTGGGCCGGAGGCCGTGGATTTTGGGCCGGAGGCTGAAAAAAGGTAAGAAAGGTAAGTTGATGTGTGCATTGTATGATGACACAAGTGATTGGATGAATTTCAGATAATGAATATATGAATGATTGGGTTGGTTATTGAATAATAAGGTTTGAGGAGTTGAGGTATGGGATTTGGTAAATTTGGGTGCAATTATATAGATGAGGTATGTTGGTTTTGGTTGAGATATATTATATGGTCATATATGTGATTATGATTATTGATGCCTTGATGGTATGATGATGCATTAGAGATATGTTTGTCGTGATATATGCTTGAGGAATGATTAAGGTTGATTTGTGGGTAAAGCCACGTGATAGTGAGTACGATATTGATTATGTATAATGATGGTTGATTGGAAATAGTGTTGTTGAAATTTGGCATGAGAAAGAGTATATGATATGTAAATGTGTTTGAGTTTGAGAAAGTGTCAACGTGCGAGTTGAGGAGGCTTGATGTTGATTTTGGTATATTTTGATTGATTTCAAAGAAAAGACTGAAATTGGCATGTTTTGATTGATTTTGAAAAGAGTTGAAAATGACTTGTTTTGAAAATGGCACTTTGTGGTTTTGTATGGAAACATGGTTTTGGGGCATACTTTGACGGGACATAACCTGGACTACGGATCTCTGTTTTCTGCCAAATCTGTTTAGAAATGAAATTGGATCCGGGATGTCCATGCCGTTCGAAGGACGGGTGAAAAACAATTTAAAATGAGAGAGTTATGTCCGTCGGAAGATTGGGGGTTGAATCTGTAAATTCTGCAGCTTTTAACTTAGAAAATTTTTAGCAGAACGACCCTACGCGCGTAGGCGCACTTGGCGCGTGCGCGCCGTTCTTCCAGAAAGCACCATCCACGCGTGCGCGTGGTGTGCGCGGGCGCGTCGATGCGCTGTACCAAATGTCCAGCTATTTTCCAGAGAGTTGTGCCAGGGTCGTGCCAGTTTTGTGCCTGGGCGCAAGAGCACCCACGCGTATGCGTGGCTGATGCTTGCGCGTCGTTTGGATATTTTTCAACCCGTGCGTTCGCGCGTATGACGCTTGCGCGTCGATGAGTTTTTGGCCATCCACGCGTGCGCGTGGATTGCGCGTACGCGTGGCCCTATTTTCATGCCAAAGTTGATTTTTGAGTTTTTAAAGCCAAACCTCATACTTTTAAGCCTCCGATCTCACCCCTTATGTATCAAATCATTATGGTATGCCTAGCAATGAGGAAGGAGCTAGGGGATGTGGTAACTTGCGAGTGAAGCAAGGGAAAAGGTTATGATCAATGATGATCAGATATGATTATATGAGATATGATTATATTATGTATTGAACTCTTTTGGAACTTGCCTATAGAGGCTCTTATGTTTCCTTTGGGAGAGATTAGGATATACTGTTGTCATCTACTTTCATACTGTACCCTAGCCGGCCTAAACTTCGCGGGTCGTGACTAGTGGCTATTTATTTATGTTATATATATCTATTTGTTATCTATCTCTTAATCTCCTCTACGCCTTGTCCGTATATCGTTTTCGGCTTCACGATTTATCTTTTGTTGTCGAAACGTAAGTGATACGTCTTCGCGATTTTATTTCTACTCTTTTCAGGCTTCTCGATTAATACTCTTTTCGAAATTACCTATATTTATATATTAAAAATCCACCTGAGAGTCGTACCACCGTAATATCATTGACTTATGACTCGAGCATAAGGATTTGAATATTAGGGTGTTACAGAATCTCTTCCGGTGACCTAGGTTGCTAAAAACAGGTATTTTAGAGGTCTAGTAAAAAAATTCATTATCTATCTTTTATGTTTCCGCTGTGTCTTTTGGAGTGTGTCCTTTACTGAATATCCTTATCTATTTTATTAAAACTCCTAAACCCCCAATAATTCCTTATCACATTTAATACTCGTGAAAACGATATCTACTCACCATAGTATTACTTAGAACGATTTAGTGTACTTGCCAATATTTGAGCGTATCAAATTTTTGGCTCATTAGTTGTTGCAATTAAATATGATGTGCAATATTACTGGAGTAACTATCTCGAAAGATCATATTTTAGAGAATATTAATAAATACACCCTTCTCTGAATTTGACATCATAAACATATAAAAAGAATATTTATCACATTCGCACAACCACATGTCAAGCCTTATGCCATTAACTATAGGAACTTTCAAGCTTTAAGTTTGTCTTTTTCCATTCAAATAGCATTAAATATGGTAAACATTAAACTATCACAAATATTTTTTATGGTATGGATGATGTTCTGGCGTAACACATTATACTTCCTGCATAGGAAGTCAAAAAATATACTCAAAAAACAATTATGACCCATGAAATACTATTTCTTACTAAATGTGAGTCAGTTAATCTTGGCATCAAAATTACATGTAAGATAAGCTAGCCCATTATGCATATTCCACCAAGAGAAGCTTTTCAATCCTCATAAATTGTTTATTCTCTACATCAATGCAGTAAATATCTAATTTTTTTTCTCTCGTTAGCATCATACATTTGAAAGCCATCTTACAATTACTCCAACTCATTAATCATACGTTGCAAGTAAACATCTATGTCATTACCTGTAATTTTGGGACTTGGAATAATTATAGATAGAGTAAGAAATTTTTCATGCAAATTCAGGGAGATAAATTATACAAAACAAGAACACTTAATGCCAGGGGTAGAGCTACATTATAGAAAAGGGGAACAATGACCCCCTAATTTTAATTTTTTACATGTAAATTATATATAAATTTCAGTTTAGTCTTTTTTAAAATTTTATTTTAGTCTTATTTTATTACGTAAATATTTGTGAGTCCCTTTAATATTTTATCTAGCTGCGTCCCTGCTTAATGCTCATGCTTCCTAATGGATTAAATATGTGGCAAGTTAAGGTTAGACAAACACAAAATAGATCCCTTAAATACGTGCTCGAAATCGCCTCTATTTGCCAGCAATCCCATATGGCCACAAATGTTGCTTTTTAGAAAATATTTTATGATATTTAGTTAACTAACATAGGTGGGTTATTTTTCTTTTATTTTATGCTATTTTGTTTTGAAAATTAACCCACTGGAAGCATTTTTGTGAAGTATTTCACCGAACATCTTCTACTGCGATTCAGAGTCCCGCAAGTGTAATGTGGAGGCATGCAGGTCATGCGCGGCGCCCAACCCGCACTCATTCGTATCAAACCGTCCGATTTTTAACAAATTTGACTATCGTTAATCGGATTGTTAGATCTGATCTGAACCCCAAACGAAACTAGTTGGATCACTAGTTTATTAGATTTTTTGTCAGACCAGTCGGTCTGGTCCGACTCTAACAACTGTACATGACATTTTGAATATGAATATGAAACAATTTTGATTCTAGTGATAAAAATAAAAAACAAATAAAAAATGTTAAAAAATAAAATAAAATAAAACATGGCACCCTAGCGAGTCCAATGTTAAGGGCTTTACTAAAATTATTTACTCTTAGCTCCAAGATACCAAAAACGACCATCTAATTAGAGATGAATTAGTTTACCCATTATTATCAGAAAACTACAATGCCCAAATTTCCATGTTACTAAGGCCTGACATCCATCTCACGGCCTTCATTTGGTGCTGGCACTTCATATCCTCGTGTAGATAAAAAACAGTATCCTCTAGAGTGGTCAAAGGTACGGGTTATCGCATTGGTGTTCATGGTTTAATTTTTTCATAAACTGAACTGAAACTGCACTAAACCATTTTAAATAATTTAAAAACTAAACCAAATTACTTTGTCACATAAGAAACTGATTTTAAATCAGTTTACAATACAGTGCACCAGTTTAAACCAGTTCATAAAAATAAAACTAGTTTTAATTGAAAAAACCAGTTTAAACTGGTTTATAGGCTAAAATTAGTTTTAACTTCTAACATATATAAAATTTGTTTTTACATTTTCTCTCTCTCCCCCCTCTCTCTCTCTCCCTCACTCTCTCCCCCTCCTTTCTCTCTCTCTCTCTCTCTCTCTCTCTCTTTCTCTCTCTCTCTCTCCCCCTCTCTCTCTTCTTCTCTCATGATTTTTGTTAAATTGTTATTTCAAACTCATTTGCTTTCTAGAAATGAAAGGGGTTTTTGATTGATGAGTCAGAGACTTTATAACAGCAAGTCATGTAGAAATTCGAGGGTTTGAGAATAAGAAAGTAAGTTTGGAGGTTATGCTTGGATTTGAGATGTGATTAGTGGTAATTGGCTTGGCAGAGGGAGAGGATAGTGATGGATGGAATTTTCGAGGGCGAAAATTTCTGTTAGGGGGGTAGAATGTAATACCCGGTCTAACCAAAATTAATTAAATAATAAGTTAAATAGGAGCGAATATGGTTAGAAGATTTGGCAATTGGAATTTGATAATTTAAATATGATATTTAGATTCAGTGAATTTTTCCGAGTCGGAAAATATAGTTTTCTGCGTAAAAGCGCACAGTGGAATTTTAACCGGCAGTACCGGCTGAGATCTGTCTGGTACTACAGCTGAGGAAATTGATTAAGGGTAAATAAGATTAAGAAATGAGGAATTATAATTAGGGAAGGTAGAAATATTTAAAGTGCGATTTAGAGCGCTAATCTTAAAGGTTTTGGCCCAAAATTGGGCCAATGGGCAAAAATAAGTGAACCGGGCCTAAGTGGGCCCAAGACCCAACATATATAAACATTAGTTGTGAGTATTTCAGCTCATTTTACCCTAAAAAGAAGGGTTGGGGCGCTGATTTGAGAAGAGAGAAGAGAAGAGAGAAAACCTAACTCTCTTTGATCTTCAAACCACCATAACTTGAGCTACGGAGCTCCGATTGACGAGTCGTTTGTGGCCACGTGTCGCTCTTCTCATCCTCTACAATTCTATCTAAGTTTGGTGGTGAGTATTCCATTCATATCTGCCCAGTTTTCGAAATTCCTTACTGTTATACGTTTTTGGGTAGTTAGTGTTGAAATCTTGTGATTTTGGGTGTTTAGGGATACTCCAATATGGATTCTAAGTGGGTTCTATCCCTACTTCATATGGGCTGAGGTAAGAAGTGCTCAAACCCTTGTGATTTGTCATTTTTATGAGCCCTAGGTTGATGTATGTATGTGACATTGGTTATGTTAGTGTATTTGGTGATGTTGGTGCACAATTGGGAGATTGGTATTGCTTGAGAAGCTTTGGTAAGGCTTGGAGCTAAGGTTGGTGAAGAATTCCAAAGAAGAGGCTCAATTGGTTTGGCTACAAGAGGTACGGTTTAAGTTTCATTTAAGTACCGTGTGTTGTGATGAGAATTCCTAGGCTAGATGCCCCTAGGATTAAGTTTGGATTGTGTAAATGGTTGGTGCTAATATGCATAGTTGATATGTAATGTGAATTAATGATTGAGTTGAGAATTGTGTGACCTTGTATGCTTGGTATATTGAGAATTTGATGTACTGGGTAATGAGTATTGATTTGTGGTTTATCCATTTAAATTGTGAAATTGGGCCGGAGGCCGTGAATTTTGGGCCGGAGGCCGGGAAAAGGTAAGAAAGGTAAGTTGATGTGTGCATTGTATGATGACACAAGTGATTGGATGAATTTCAGATAATGAATATATGAATGATTGGGTTGGTTATTGAACAATAAGGTTTGAGGAGTTGAAGTGTGGAATTTGGTAAATTTGGGTGAAATTATATAGATGAGGCATATTTGGTTTTGGTTGAGATATATTATGTGGTCATATATGTGATTATGATTATTGATGCCTTGATGGTATTATGATGCATTAGAGATATGTATGTTGTGATATATACTTGAGGAGTGATTAAGGTTGATTTGTGGGTGAAACCACGTGATAGTGAGTATGATATTGATTATGTATAATGATGGTTGATTGGAAATAGTGTTGTTGAAATTTGGCATGAGGAAGAGTATATGATATGTAAATGTGTTTGAGTTTGAGAAAGTGTCAATGTGTGAGTTGAGGATGGCTTGATGTTGATTTTGGTACATTTTGATTGATTTCAAAAAGGGTTGAAATTGGCATGTTTTGATTGACTTTGGAAAGAGTTGAAAATAGCTTGTTTTGAAAATGGCACTTTGTGGTTTTGTATGAAAACATGGTTTTTTGGGCATACTTTGACGGGACATAACCTGGACTACGGATCTCTGTTTTCTGCCAAATCTGTTTAGAAATGAAATTGGATCCGGGATGTCCATGCCGTTCGAAGAACGGGTGAAAAATGATTTAAAATGAGAAAGTTATGACCGTCGGAAGATTGGGGGTTGAATCTGTAAATTCTGCAGCTTTTAACTTAGAAAATTTTTAGCAGAACGACTTTACGCGCATAGGCGCACTTGGCGCGTACGCGCCGTTCTTCCAGAAAGCACCATCCACGCGTGCGCGTGGTGTGCGCGGGCGCGTCGATGCGCTGCACCAATTCCCCAGCCATTTTCCAGAGAGTTGTGCCAGGGTTGTGCCAGTTTTGTGCCTGGGCGCAAGAGCACCCACGCGTACGCGTGGCTGACGCTTGCGCGTCGATGAGTTTTTGGCCATCCACGCGTGCGGGTGGAGTGCGCGTACGCATGGCCCTGTTTTCATGCCAAAGTTGATTTTTGAGTTTTAAAAGCCAAATCTCATACTTCTAAGCCTCCGATCTCACCTCTCATGTATTAAATCATTCTGATATGCCTAGCAATGAGCTAGGGGATGTGGTAACTTGCGAGTGAAGCAAGGGGAAAAGTTATGATCAATGATGATCAAAGATGATTATATGAGATATGGAGGATGACGGTGGAAGTACCGTGTATGCCATGAGCCGGAGGGCTATATTTATTGATAAATGGCCGGTTCTTGATTGAACCATGAGCCGGATGGCTGAGTTATTGCCAGGTTACGGCAAAGCCATTATTGTTTATGGCTGAGTATAAATGCATATATGTGGTTAATGAATGAATATGTTAAATGGATAATAATGAAAAAAATATTGAAATGTGATGTGCGACCCTGGGTAGTAGGCAGTGGCGTTGTCCACTTGCTCCGGGTATGAGACGGGAAAGGAGGATTATGATAAACAAGTTTAATCATGGAGTTTTGAATAAATGTGTATTTGTGATACCTGGGTAGTAGCAAGGGTCGTGGTTCGTCCTGCTTGCTCCGGGTCATTGTCTGAGGATCGATAATAATGAAGGGTGATTATGAATAAATGTTTATTTGTGATACTTGGGTAGTAGCAAGGGTTGTGGTTCGTCCCACTTGCTCCAAGTTAATGTTTGAGATTTGGTAACAATGAATGTTGATAATATGAATTGAGATTGAATGAATATATGTTTGAGATGCCTGGGCAGTAGCAAGGGTTGTGGTTCGTCCCACTTGCTCCGGGCCAATGCTTGAGATACCTGGGTAGTAGCAAGGGTTGTGGTTCGTCCCACTTGCTCCAGGTCAGAGATTGTGACGCCTGGGTAGTAGCGGCAGTAGTGGTGAATCCACTCGCTCCAGGTTGAGCTTTTAGACACCCGCCTGGGTAGTAGCCGCAGTAGTGATTATTTCACTGGCTCTGGGTTGAGCGGGCAGTAGCAAGGGGGTTGTAGCTCAAACCTACTCGCTCCGCAAGGGGTGTTTCTGTCCAATGGTTAGCTACCAGGACATGTCGGGTTGGCTATATAACCGACAGATGATATCATCAGCCATAGGGCAGGCATTCATCATTTGCATATGTTTGAATTGTTTGGGTTTGCCATTTGTCTTGGATTTCTACGTCATATATGCCATGTTACCTGACTATATGCTACTTGTTCTACTTGTATCATGTTTGTGTATTACTTGCCTGTATTGCTTGTGTTTGTACAACTGAGAGGCCCTTCATGCTGGTGTCGGTGGGTGTGAGGGCTGTTCTTGATGGGATGAATTGTTGATGCGATTGCATGATGATGTATTGATATAGAACTACTGAGGCAGAACAACTGGTGATGGTTTTGCTTATGATTCTGAGTCTGATTCGTGGAAGAGTCAGCGAGTTGGGAAACATGTGAAACATGAATTAGATTTAGCACTCCCTTATGACAGTTGCCTATTCATGGATTAGCGAGAACCTAAGATGAATAATTGGTGAAGAAGTTTAGGATGCTTAGTGAGTTTTTATTGCAGTACATTGAATTTATTTGGCACTTTTACCGTACTGGGAACCCATGGGCCCGGGGTTCTCATTCCGTATATATCTCTTGTTTTTCAGATACAGGTCCAGGTGCTCAGAAGTGAGTTGTGGGTCGTCTGAGAGACGGCGAAGATCTTTATTTCCTCTACTTTGTGTTTTGATTAGAATCTCTCCACCTTTGTTTTGGAAAGTTTATATTATGTATTGAACTCTTTGAATTTGCCTATAGGGGCTCTCATGTTTCCTTCGGGAGAGATTAGGATATACTGTTGTCAACTACTTTCATACTATACCCTAGCCGACCTAAACTTCGCGGGTCACGACTAGTGGCTATTTACTTATGTTATATATATCTATCTGTTATCTATCTCTTAATCTCCTTTACGCCTTATCCGTATATCGTTTTCAGCTTCACGGTTTATCTTTTGTTGTCGAAACGTGAGAGATACGTCTTCGCGATTTTATTTCTACTCTTTTCAGGCTTCTCGATTAATACTCCTTTCGAAATTACCTATATTTATTTATTAAAAATCCACCTGAGATTCGTACCACCGTAATATCATTGACTTATGACTCGAGCATAAGGATTTGAATATTAGGGTGTTACATTATGGTATCAGAGCAGTTCGTCCTCGTGAGCCTGAGGGATGGAACTGCTTATGCTTCAATGCATACTCTGAGTCTGTGCCTGTGCTAGTTAGGGTATCTAATCGATACATCTAGCATGAAGTCCATGAGTGTACCTTTGGTACTTTGAAGCACTATACTTCCGATATTGAGACTGATCAACTTGATATCGATTGTTTGGTGTGTATAGGAACCAGATGGCACCTCGTGGACCCGGTCGGGGACGTGAAAGAGGTCGTACTAATACGCAGGAACCGGAAATCAACCCGAATAACCCGGTAAACCTTATGGCGGCGTTGGAGAATATGGCTACTGCTATGCAGGCCACTGCGGAGGCTCTTGGGCAACAGATGAACAATAATGGCAATGGCGGAAGGGAAGCTCAGGGCCCGATGACACTGGCAACCTTCTTAAAGGTTAATCCACCTAAGTTCAAAGGAACCACCAATCCGACTGAAGCTGATACTTGGTTTCAGGCCATGGAGCGAGCACTGCAAGTGCAGTTGGTGCCTGAAGAGCAGCGTGTTGAATTCGCTACCTATCTACTCACGGGGGAAGCATCACATTGGTGGCAAGGGGCTCGACGTCTCCTGCAACAGGGGAATGATCATATCACTTGGGATGCCTTCCAGGTGGAATTCTATAAGAAGTACTTTCTGAATTCCGCCAGGACAGCCAAGGAATTGGAGTTACTGCAGCTAAAGCAAGGTGCTATGTCCATATCTGAGTATACAGACAAATTTGAGGAGCTATTCAGGTTTTCCCGCATGTGTCAAGGAGCTCCGGGAGACTTCGAGGAATGGAAATGCATTAAGTATGAAGGAGGGCTCCGGAGCGACATCTTAAGTTCAGTGGGACCAATGGAGATCCGAACTTTTTCAGAGTTAGTGAATAAGAGCAGAATTGCTGAAGAGTGTGTGAAAAGGAGGGTTGCAGAGAAGGGAAGTCATAGAGAGCACAACCAAGGATTCACACCAAGGGGTCGAGAGTTTAAGGAGAGAGGATACGTACAACACTTTCCCCAAGGACAGAATAACTTTGCGACGAGTAAGGAGTCCCAAAGGAATGGTAAGGGAAAACGGGCAGCGGCTGCTTCTGATGTTTCGAGCTGTCAGAGATGTGGTAGTCATCACTCAAATAGGCCGTGCCGATTGGGGTTAGGCGTATGTTACAAGTGCGGGTTACCAGGGCATGTATCAAGAAATTGCCAACAAGGAGAGAGTCAGGATGCGGGCCGATTGCGACAGTAAGATTGAGGTAATTGCAATAATCAGGCTTAAAGGACAGTGCGTGATTTTATAATACCGCCTGTACAGTAAAACTGGGAATGTCGAGTTTAATATTAGACTGAGGAGCAAATCGGATGATTCGAGTAAGGATTTGCCTTAATACAAATGGATAAATTCCTGTGATGTAAATGATTTTTTGTTGAGAATGATGTGTTGTGTTTGTTATGTAGTTGGTTGATTTCTGGATTTTTGGTGGAACGGATTGAACCCGTGACTTTTAGTTCCTTTGATTTAAATAGATAAGGAATGATCCTAAATGAGGGATTTGGAAACGTTGATTTGAAATGCTAGTCATGCTAAGTTGTGGTTGAGTACTTGAGGAAGTAAGTAATAGAGCTCGTACTAGACGAGAGATCAGAATAAAGCAGCAGAAACTTGCGGAAGCAGTAACACAGGATAGCTACAAATAGGAGCTGTAAAAGTTTACTATAATATCTTAAGTTTGAATACTAGAAGGGTTAAGTGGGCTACTGCAAGTAATGATCCCCAAATAGTTGGAATTGATTGCGGCTGCGAGCTTTGATGGTTCTAAAGCGGATGAGGAAATTATAATTGATGCATAATTGGATTTAGATGATGAGAGAGTGCAAGTTGTCGTGTTTGAGAGATGAGTACCATGATGTTTGGTCATAGTGACCTTGGAATTAGATTGAGATTTATAATGATTGGTTTTGAAAGACGAATGTGAAAGCCACTAAATTGAAATGCAGATGCGGTACTGAGATTGGTTTGAGAGAGCCCGTGACGGGTGGTAAACTCCAATTTTTGGGGAGGTACTGTTGAAAATTTTTTCCCAAAAAAAAAATTGAAAGAGTGCTGGTTATGGTTTTGAGGATAATTTTTTATATGAGTACCTTTAACGAAAGAGATGTGTCTCGAATGCTTTTATAGATTATTAAAGGAAAGCGGATTCTCATGATTTTTGTTAAATTGTTATTTCAAACTCATTTGCTTTCTAGAAATGAAAGGGGTTTTTGATTGATGAGTCAGAGACTTTATAACAGCAAGTCATGTAGAAATTCGAGGGTTTGAGAATAAGAAAGTAAGTTTGGAGGTTATGCTTGGAGTTGAGATGTGATTAGTGGTAATTGGCTTGGCAGAGGGAGAGGATAGTGATGGATGGAATTTTCGAGGGCGAAAATTTCTGTTAGGGGGGTAGAATGTAATACCCGGTCTAACCAAAATTAATTAAATAATAAGTTAAATAGGAGCGAATATGGTTAGAAGATTTGGCAATTGGAATTTGATAATTTAAATATGATATTTAGATTCAGTGAATTTTTCCGAGTCGGAAAATATAGTTTTCTGCGTAAAAGCGCACAGTGAAATTTTAACCGGCAGTACCGGCTGAGATCTGTCTGGTACTACAGCTGAGGAAATTGATTAAGGGTAAATAAGATTAAGAAATGAGGAATTATAATTAGGGAAGGTAGAAATATTTAAAGTGCGATTTAGAGCGCTAATCTTAAAGGTTTTGGCCCAAAATTGGGCCAATGGGCAAAAATAAGTGAACCGGGCCTAAGTGGGCCCAAGACCCAACATATATAAACATTAGTTGTGAGTATTTCAGCTCATTTTACCCTAAAAAGAAGGGTTGGGGCGCTGATTTGAGAAGAGAGAAGAGAAGAGAGAAAACCTAACTCTCTTTGATCTTCAAACCACCATAACTTGAGCTACGGAGCTCCGATTGACGAGTCGTTTGTGGCCACGTGTCGCTCTTCTCATCCTCTACAATTCTATCTAAGTTTGGTGGTGAGTATTCCATTCATATCTTCCCAGTTTTCGAAATTCCTTACTGTTATACGTTTTTGGGTAGTTAGTGTTGAAATCTTGTGATTTTGGGTGTTTAGGGATACTCCAATATGGATTCTAAGTGGGTTCTATCCCTACTTCATATGGGCTGAGGTAAGAAGTGCTCAAACCCTTGTGATTTGTCATTTTTATGAGCCCTAGGTTGATGTATGTATGTGACATTGGTTATGTTAGTGTATTTGATGATGTTGGTGCACAATTGGGAGATTGGTATTGCTTGAGGAGCTTTGGTAAGGCTTGGAGCTAAGGTTGGTGAAGAATTCCAAAGAAGAGGCTCAATTGGTTTGGCTACAAGAGGTACGGTTTAAGTTTCATTTAAGTACCGTGTGTTGTGATGAGAATTCCTAGGCTAGATGCCCCTAGGATTAAGTTTGGGTTGTGTAAATGGTTGGTGCTAATATGCATAGTTGGTATGTAATGTGAATTAATGATTGAGTTGAGAATTGTGTGACCTTGTATGCTTGGTATATTGAGAATTTGATGTACTGGGTAATGAGTATTGATTTGTGGTTTATCCATTTAAATTGTGAAATTGGGCCGGAGGCCGTGAATTTTGGGCCGGAGGCCGGGAAAAGGTAAGAAAGGTAAGTTGATGTGTGCATTGTATGATGACACAAGTGATTGGATGAATTTCAGATAATGAATATATGAATGATTGGGTTGGTTATTGAACAATAAGGTTTGAGGAGTTGAAGTGTGGAATTTGGTAAATTTGGGTGAAATTATATAGATGAGGCATATTTGGTTTTGGTTGAGATATATTATGTGGTCATATATGTGATTATGATTATTGATGCCTTGATGGTATTATGATGCATTAGAGATATGTATGTTGTGATATATACTTGAGGAGTGATTAAGGTTGATTTGTGGGTGAAACCACGTGATAGTGAGTATGATATTGATTATGTATAATGATGGTTGATTGGAAATAGTGTTGTTGAAATTTGGCATGAGGAAGAGTATATGATATGTAAATGTGTTTGAGTTTGAGAAAGTGTCAATGTGTGAGTTGAGGATGGCTTGATGTTGATTTTGGTACATTTTGATTGATTTCAAAAAGGGTTGAAATTGGCATGTTTTGATTGACTTTGGAAAGAGTTGAAAATAGCTTGTTTTGAAAATGGCACTTTGTGGTTTTGTATGAAAACATGGTTTTTTGGGCATACTTTGACGGGACATAACCTGGACTACGGATCTCTGTTTTCTGCCAAATCTGTTTAGAAATGAAATTGGATCCGGGATGTCCATGCCGTTCGAAGAACGGGTGAAAAATGATTTAAAATGAGAAAGTTATGACCGTCGGAAGATTGGGGGTTGAATCTGTAAATTCTGCAGCTTTTAACTTAGAAAATTTTTAGCAGAACGACTTTACGCGCATAGGCGCACTTGGCGCGTACGCGCCGTTCTTCCAGAAAGCACCATCCACGCGTGCGCGTGGTGTGCGCGGGCGCGTCGATGCGCTGCACCAATTCCCCAGCCATTTTCCAGAGAGTTGTGCCAGGGTTGTGCCAGTTTTGTGCCTGGGCGCAAGAGCACCCACGCGTACGCGTGGCTGACGCTTGCGCGTCGATGAGTTTTTGGCCATCCACGCGTGCGCGTGGAGTGCGCGTACGCGTGGCCCTGTTTTCATGCCAAAGTTGATTTTTGAGTTTTAAAAGCCAAATCTCATACTTCTAAGCCTCTGATCTCACCTCTCATGTATTAAATCATTCTGATATGCCTAGCAATGAGCTAGGGGATGTGGTAACTTGCGAGTGAAGCAAGGGGAAAAGTTATGATCAATGATGATCAAAGATGATTATATGAGATATGGAGGATGACGGTGGAAGTACCGTGTATGCCATGAGCCGGAGGGCTATATTTATTGATAAATGGCCGGTTCTTGATTGAACCATGAGCCGGATGGCTGAGTTATTGCCAGGTTACGGCAAAGCCATTATTGTTTATGGCTGAGTATAAATGCATATATGTGGTTAATGAATGAATATGTTAAATGGATAATAATGAAAAAATATTGAAATGTGATGTGCGACCCTGGGTAGTAGGCAGTGGCGTTGTCCACTTGCTCCGGGTATGAGACGGGAAAGGAGGATTATGATAAACAAGTTTAATCATGGAGTTTTGAATAAATGTGTATTTATGATACCTGGGTAGTAGCAAGGGTCGTGGTTTGTCCCGCTTGCTCCGGGTCATTGTCTGAGGATTGATAATAATGAAGGGTGATTATGAATAAATGTTTATTTGTAATACTTGGGTAGTAGCAAGGGTTGTGGTTCGTTCTACTTGCTCCAAGTTAATGTTTGAGATTTGGTAACAATGAATGTTGATAATATGAATTGAGATTGAATGAATATATGTTTGAGATTCCTGGGCAGTAGCAAGGGTTGTGGTTCGTCCCACTTGCTCCGGGCCA
Organism: Arachis hypogaea; assembly: GCF_003086295.3. NCBI lineage: Eukaryota > Viridiplantae > Streptophyta > Magnoliopsida > Fabales > Fabaceae > Arachis > Arachis hypogaea. Next base: position 48,677,245 of record NC_092048.1, read on the forward strand.
ATGCTTGAGATACCTGGGTAGTAGCAAGGGTTGTGGTTCGTCCCACTTGCTCCAGGTCAGAGATTGTGACGCCTGGGTAGTAGCGGCAGTAGTGGTGAATCCACTCGCTCCAGGTTGAGCTTTTAGACACCCGCCTGGGTAGTAGCCACAGTAGTGATTATTTCACTGGCTCTGGGTTGAGCGGGCAGTAGCAAGGGGGTTGTAGCTCAAACCTACTTGCTCCGCAAGGGGTGTTTCTGTCCAATGGTTAGCTACCAGGACATGTCGGGTTGGCTATATAACCGACAGATGATATCATCAGCCATAGGGCAGGCATTCATCATTTGCATATGTTTGAATTGTTTGGGTTTACCATTTGTCTTGGATTTCTACATCATATATGCCATGTTACCTGACTATATGCTACTTGTTCTACTTGTATCATGTTTGTGTATTACTTGCCTGTATTGCTTGTGTTTGTACAACTGAGAGGCCCTTCATGCTGGTGTCGGTGGGTGTGAGGGCTGTTCTTGATGGGATGAATTGTTGATGCGATTGCATGATGATGTATTGATATAGAACTACTGAGGCAGAACAACTGGTGATGGTTTTGCTTATGATTCTGAGTCTAATTCGTGGAAGAGTCAGCGAGTTGGGAAACATGTGAAACATGAATTAGATTTAGCACTCCCTTATGACAGTTGCCTATTCATGGATTAGCGAGAACCTAAGATGAATAATTAGTGAAGAAGTTTAGGATGCTTAGTGAGTTTTTATTGCAGTACATTGAATTTATTTGGCACTTTTACCGTACTGGGAACCCATGGGCCCGGGGTTCTCATTCCGTATATATCTCTTGTTTTTCAGATATAGGTCCAGGTGCTCAGAAGTGAGTTGTGGGTCGTCTGAGAGACGGTGAAGATCTTTATTTCCTCTACTTTGTGTTTTGATTAGAATCTCTCCACCTTTGTTTTAGAAAGTTTATATTATGTATTGAACTCTTTGAATTTGCCTATAGGGGCTCTCATGTTTCCTTCGGGAGAGATTAGGATATACTGTTGTCAACTACTTTCATACTGTACCCTAGCCGACCTAAACTTCGCGGGTCGCGACTAGTGGCTATTTACTTATGTTATATATATCTATCTGTTATCTATCTCTTAATCTCCTTTACGCCTTGTCCGTATATCGTTTTCAGCTTCACGGTTTATCTTTTGTTGTCGAAACGTGAGAGATACGTCTTCGCGATTTTATTTCTACTCTTTTCAGGCTTCTCGATTAATACTCCTTTCGAAATTACCTATATTTATTTATTAAAAATCCACCTGAGAGTCGTACCACCGTAATATCATTGACTTATGACTCGAGCATAAGGATTTGAATATTAGGGTGTTACACTTCTCTCCTTTTTTCTCTTTTCTTTCCCTCTTCCTTTCTTTCTCTTTTTCTCTCCCTCTCTCTCCCTCCTTTCTCTCTCTCTCCTTCTCTCCCTTTCTCTTCCTCTTCTCTCTCTCTCCCTCCCCTCTCTTTGTCTTCCTCTCTCTCTCTCTCTCTCCCCTTTTCTTTTTCTCTCTCTCCTCCTCCCTCTCCTTATCTCCCTTTCTCTTCCACTCCTCTCTCTCTCTCTCTCTCTCTCTCTCTCTCTCTCCCTTGCCCCTCTTTCTCCCTCTCTCCTTTTTTTCTCTCTCCCTTTTCTCCCTCTCTATCCCTTTCTCTCATTCTCTCTCTCCCCTATCCCTCTTCCTCTCTATTTCTCTCTCCCTCTATCTCCTTCCCTCTCCCCTCCTCTCTCTGTCTCTCTCAGTTTCTCTCCCTTTCTCTCTCTTCTTGTGCTCTTTATCCTCCTCCCTTCTCTCTCTTCCTCCTCTCTCTCTCTCTCTCTTTTCTATCTCTCCTCCTCCCTCTTTTCTCTTTCCCTCCATCTCTCTCTTGTTTTGGAGAAAAAGGGGAGAGAGAGAGAGAGAGAAGAGGTATATAGAGTGAGAGAAGGTTGAGAGAAAAAGAGAAAAGAGAGAAAGAAAGGGAAGAAAAAGGAGAAAGAGAGAGAGGAGGGAGAAAAAATAGAGAGAAGAAGAGAGAGAAAGAAGAAAAGGGGAGAGAGAGAGAAATAGGAGAGAGAAAGAGAAAAAATGGAAAAAGGAGAGAGAGAGATAGATAGAGAGAGAGAAAGAGGAAGATAGAAGGGAGGGAGAGAGAGAGGGGAGGGAAAGGAGAGAGAGAAACAAAAGGGAAGAGAGAGAGAGAGAGAGAGAGAGAGAGAGAAGGGGGAAGGGAGGGGGAGCAAGGGAGATGGGAGCAAAAGGAAAGAGAGGGAGAGAGAGCGAGAGGAAAAGGAGAGAGAGGAGGAGGGGAGAAAGAGAAGAGAGAGAGAGGAAGAAAGAGGGGAGGGGGAGAGAGAGAAAGAAAAGGGGAGAATGAGGAAAAGGATGGAGAGAGAGAGAGGAAGAGAGAGGGGAGGAGAGAGAGAGAGGAAGGAAGGGGGAGAGAGAGGGGGAGGGAAAATGGGAGAGAGAGAGAGAGAGGGAGGGAGAAAGAGAGATGGGAAGGGGAGAGAGGAGGGAGAGTAGAGAGAGAGAAAGAAAGGGGAAGAGGGAGGGAAAGGAGGGAGAGAGAGAGAGAAAGAGAGGAGAGGGAGAAATTGGAGGAGAGAGAGAGAGGAAAAAAGATGAGAGAGAGAGAGAGAGAGAGAGAGATGGATGGGAGAGGGAGAGAGAGGAGGGAGAGGAGAGAGAGAGAGAAAGAAAGGGGAAGAGGGAGGGAAAGGAGGGAGAGAGAGAGAGAGAGAGAGAGAAAGAGAGGAGAGGGAGAGGAAAAGAGATGGGAGAGAGAGAGAGAGAGAGAGAAGGGGGAGAAATGGGAGAGAGAGAGAGAGAAGGAAGAAAGGGGAAGAGAGAGAAGGGAGAGAAGGGAGAGAGGAGGGAGAGAAAGAGGAGAGAGAGTGAAAGGAGAGAGAGAGAGAAAAAGAGTATGTAAAAACTAATTTTGGAGTTTAAATAAAACCAGTTTTAATTTAGTTTAAAAACTAAACTGAACCATAAAAATTGGTTTTTAATAAACTGGTTTTCATAAAAACTATGGTTTCAGTTCATTTTTTTATTTAAAAAAATTGGTTTATTTAAAATAGTTTCAGTTCAGTTTCAATTCAGTTCAGTAAAATCAGTTTTTTTGCACATCCCCCTAACCAAAACTAACTCAATTCGATTATATTGGTTTGTATTCAATGGGTAATTAGTGCAATCGAATCAAATCTAATTAAACTCGATCTTAATTGGATCGGATATTGGTTCTAGAATTGTAAAACTTGAACTAATATAATTAAGATTATATTAATTTAAAAAAAATAAAAAATAATAATATATACACAATTTTATCTCTTTCTAACCTAAATTATGATTATTATTTAAGTATAACTTTGATGATATATTGCTCTTTATTTTTTTTACTATTACATATATTCGTTTCCAATTTTTTTTATATTTTTTAAATTTTTCTAAATTTCATTTTCAATTAGGTATCCAATTACCCAAACACATCCAACCTGTATTTAATCGGTTCGAATTAGTTTGGATTCAATCATAAAAATCTGCAAATTTGAACCAAACTAAACCCAATAAAATTAAATCGGTTTAATTTTCGTTCTTTTCCAAACTGAAACCAATCCAACCCATGAACACCTATTATCCTCACCATAGCATTTGCCATAAATAAAAGCATCAAATCTTGAAACTTATTAACTTAGAAAGAATCTAACAATTAAATGTTTTAACTCTTATCCTCCAATATCTTTTTTGGATCACCAACATCATCAGTAGCATCATTAAAATTAGAAATTCATAATCATCTAAGCCTCTGACAAATCAATAGACAATTTCACAATGCACACGAATTCCAACTCTAATATTAATTTTTTAAAAATTGATAATGTAGAGAGTTTAACTAAGAGATTAAAGACATGATAGAGAGAATAATTCACAATTTGAAATTTGAATCATACTCCTAAATTAGACATGAGTAGAGGGAGATTAGATGCAATCAGAGTTGAACATAGAACAAAGAGAATAACAGCAACCAAACAAGGAACAACAACAGTGAGAAAGTAAGAAGCAGCAGTAGCATCAACCAAGCCATGGAAAGCAGCAGGAGTAGCAATAGGCAACGACAAAAGAAAAGAGGAGTGGTGAGCCTGATGAGGGTGTGAAGGCTTAGGGCTTAAGAGCTGAGGGAGGGAGTCTATCATTCAGAGTGGGGAGTCTTTAAACTCTTTCTAAGGGTAAAAGAAAAGGAAACAAGCCTGAAACAAACATCGTTTTGTTTAAAATGGGATCTGTAGCAAATTCGCAACGAGTTTTAGCAATTCTACCTAGAGTTGAGCTGTTATAAACTCAATTATATGACTAGGACACAAACTCGGAAAAGTCAACTTCCGAGTTTGACAACCATGCACATTTGAATTTTTTGTTTGAAATCTTACGACTATCCAAAAAAACTCACGATACTTGATAACAAGCTTCATTGTTGAACATACTCAACTACTTTCACCTCTGTATCAAGCAAATGACTTCTAAGGAATTTAGGCAAATTAGTATAATAATGAAATCAAATAGTTGTGGTTATAAATTTTAAAAAAAAATTTACTAAAGACACCATTGGTGATATTATAGTAAGCCCGCAAATTGAAGTTGTTTGGTGAAAAGTTGCGTTGTTAACTGTTGACACTTGTTGAAATCAACTTCCTTGGGGTCTTTAAATGTTCAACGATATTTTTATAATAAAAATGAGACTACAACAGATTGGGCGTTAATTCAATCGCCATAGTTAAAATCATCAGAGGATAAAACATACACATCGAAATAGATAACAAGAAGCAAAACCACCGGGGAAATGAGAAGTCCGCAACAAAAAAGAAATAAGAAATAGAACTAATGCTGAAAAATCTTATAACTGGAGTATTACAAAATTCTTTCAGGCGATATTAAATTAGGAAGATTTCAAACTTATGTCTCCGACAACAAACATCACATGCCAAAAAGAAAAACCAACAATTCAGGTACTATGAACCACTATTCCAGGCCATTTCATGCAACAGGAACAGGAACTTCAATTTCACTTGACAGAACTGCAGCAGGCGGCCGGATATAATCTTCTTCCTCTTTCGGTGGGTGGATAGTAACAATATCAGGGAGGGGAGTTTTGGGACCGACCTTCCCTTTAGGATCCCAATCAAGCATGATCTTGACTTTGATACCAAGCACACCCTAAACAACAACAATGATAAGGAGAATTTGGTAAAGTCCATAAGAGAATGAACAAGTTGGTAATCAAATTAGGTTTTTTTGTACATAATTAGAAACCAAACCTGTCTGAGAAGAACATGTCTAACAGCAGAGTCGATGTAATCCTTAACTGGCTGACCAGAAGAAATCATGTAGCCATCCTTGAACTTCATGGATTTGGCTCTCTGTGCCCTCAATTTCCCACTAACAATGACCTGATTAACATAAGAAGATCGTAAAAACCAGATCATTCAGCAGTTTGGTAACAGGAGCTCAAAGGTTCATCAGTTGAACAAACCTCACAACCTTTGGCACCATTTTCCATTACGAACCTCAAAACACCATAGCAGGCCCTGAAACATAATGTTCACAGAAGAATTGCATCATATAAATAATAAACAACAAAAGAATATGTTGAGGGACTAGAATAATACAACACTAAACAGCAAAAGATGGTTAAGAATTACATCCTAACATGAAATGAACCCAAAAAAAAAAAAAAAAAGAAAACAAATGCTCCTTTTAAATATATCATATCAACAAGCATCAAGCATAAGAACAAAATATATTTACAGGTGCAAGGCAAAAGAACATCGACATATGAGATAGACATGTATCCTCCAATTATACTACATGATCACAATAGAATTTCATGAGCTTATATGTAAGAGGACATAAAATAATCTAGTCATCTTCCGACACAAACTAGCTTCAGAATCACTATTCACTAATCTGCTTTAAAGATGACTGAGATAAAACTTTTGTCATAGCATCAAACATAAGAGAAAAAATACTAAGTACAAAAGGGCAATGACATGAGATATAGAATGTGTCCCCAGTTTTACTACATGAACACAATAGAATTTCATGAGCTTTTTATGTAAAGGACAAAGAATATAGTCATCTTCCGACACAAACAAGGTACAGAATCACCAATCTGCTATGTAGATGACCAAGAAAGGACAACCTATCATAGGTAGAAATAATCTATAGAACACAAATTTACACTATAAATGCATATATAATTATATATTGAACTAACAGAAATCACATTAAACCTCAGTCACAAGAAAAAAAGCATAGCCACCATCATTCAACACATTTCTCTTTCGAAAAAATTAACATCTAAACCAAGCAGTAAATCTACGACAACATGGTTGTGGTTATATATCAAACAGACAATAACCCCACGACAAAGCTACACCATTGAAACCCCACATCAACAGCACAAGATCATAACACTGAACAACCCAAAACAACCAAATGAATACATTCATTAGATTAAAGTTCTTCAACAACTAGAACACTATTTATAGAGTAAATACATATACATATACGCCTATATATATACCTCCTGACAGCAAGACCTCCAAGGAGCTTGTAGCGAAGAGATTCTGCTTGGGCAATAGCACACAGACCCCTGTTGTTAACCTTCTCAGCATAGAGTTCAACACTGTTCTCAGGAAACTTGAACCTCTTCTGCACCACAGAGGTTAGCTCCCTAATCCTCCTTCCCTTCTCACCTATATCATTCAACACAGCTCGTGTAAAAAACTATTTGTTTTTCTTACTATATAAGAAAGCAAAAAAATTAAATTCCATGTAAAACTATTTAATGTCATGGATCACTAGATTCACCATCGGGAATGAAATCATTACAACAAAACAAATAACGGAAATAAGGGGGAACAAATTGAAATTTCAGAAAATAGTGGAAGCAATCACTTGCCAAGAACAGCTTGGGTGCGAGTGGCCCTAATGATGATTTCAGTGCGCATAGGTGTAACCCTAACCTCAACACCAGAGTAACCATCCTCGGCAAGCTCTCTGGTCAAAACCTCGTTCAGCTCAGCGAAGAAAACTCCGTCAGCGACGAACTGAAAAAGTAAAATGAAAACTTCCTCAGAAAACTTAACATTGCCAAATTGAGACAAAAGAAAAAATTAAGAAAAATGGAAGTTATTGTAGTGATTATGTGTAGTGGCGAGTTTGATAGGTGACCTTTCTCTTCTTGCTCATTTGAGTCGCCATGTTTGCAAATCTGAAAGGTTGGGAAGACGAAGAATTTGCGAGTGAGGGTTTATGTTGCCGAAAATACGAACCCTAATTTCAGTATATGGATTTCGTTCACTGAATGAATGCAAATTTATATGTGAGAGTGGGCATCAATCCGACGGTGCCAGTAAATTTAGGGTTTGCTACTCAACGAATCAGAATTATACTTTTTTTTTCCCTTTCTTTTTTTTAAGTTGGTTTTATATTCAACAGTGTTAGAAGATTATCAAATTTATTATTTTTATTATTAATTAGTTATTGATATTTAAATATATAAGTTAAAAATATATTTTTAAATTATTAAACTAAAAAAATTAAATTGATAACAAAAACGAATGATAAAAAATAATAAATTTAATAGTCTATAAACATTTCTCTTATATTTATGTATTTATATTAATTCCATTTCTAATCAGAATTAAAACTTAAAATTAATAGTAAACATTTGTTTTAAAGGTAAAGTAATAAAATATTATAAAAAATTTACATTAATGACAAAAATGCTATAAAAATATTAACAATTTAATTTTTGAATGATTTAGAAATATAACAAAAATAATTAAAAAATATAATATCTTTTAATAAGTTAAAAAAGATTTTTTATTTAGCAAATGATAAGTTCATATAATCTGAATTTTTATGAAAATATTTGGATAAATATTTAAAAGATGCACAAAAAAAGTATTATAGCAAAATTCAATCTATAAATTAAAAAAAAAACAATAATTCAATCTATTTTTTTAAATTTACTTCGCTTAAAATTAATAAATTTTAAGAATGAGAAAATTTTATTTTTTTAATAATAATGACAAAACACTTCATTAATATATGTTTAATATTTGTTTATTTTTATTACATTAATAAATTTTAAAATATTTATTTATTGTTCTTATTTTTTGAGTTATTTTTGTTAGTAGTACAAATTTTCAAATATAATTTTAGTAGTATCTCTTTAATAAAAAATCTATTGACCGAATTTTGCTTTGATATTTGTATGCGCATTTTAAATATCTGAATCTTTCAACAAAAATTCAAATTAAATATACAAGTTTTTTGCTAAACAAAAAAGCCATTTGTCATTTATGAAAAGCATGATATTATTGTTATGTTTAAATTAGTTTATTTGTCGTTCGTATATTTTAAAATTATTTTTGCTAGCAATATAAATTTTTGGGTACTTATTTAGTAGTTAACTCTATTTAATTTTTTAAAAAGTTCAATTATTCAAAAAATATCCAAAAATTCACTTAGACTTAAAATACTAAACTTTAATCATAAAAAGATTTTTTTATAATATATGCAAAAACACTATAGCTTAGCTTGGTTTAGCAAAACTATTTAAAAAGTACAATCTTCTCATTTTATGTTTGGTAAATAAAAAAAGTTATGTGTTTGCACTTGCGACATTTAAAAGATATGGTTGTTTTTAAAAGCACTTAAGCTTAGTTTAGTAAAACTTTTACTTTTCGAAAGTAATTTATAAAAGTTATTTTTTAAAAGTTGTCAGATAAAATTGAAATGAAAATGACTTTAATAAACACAAACACTACAATTGTATTTAGTAAAATAGTTTTTAAAATTAAAAAAGATCATAATAGACACAAATGTAAAAGTTAAATTTGTAAATTAATTAATGTACAAAGTTATATTAGACTTTTTAATTTTGATAAGTACAAGTCAACTTTGAAAAAACTTCATTTAAGACTTGATTTGGTAAAATTTTTTAAAAAAATGTTTGTGTTTTTTTTTTTTTTTTTTTTTACATTTAGTAAATTAAAAAAATTATGTGTTTGTGTTTACAGTTTTTAAAAGATATGAGTGTTTTTAAAGTACTAAGATGAAACTTTTAAAAGATAACTTGTGCAAAAATATTCTTATCCTTTAAAAGTTGGAAGCACATGATTATTTCAATTTATCAAATACAGCATGAAAAGCTTCTGTTTTTTTAACACATTTTCAAAAAGTTGTATCAAATCAAGCTTTAAAATAGAACTTTTTAAAATTAGTTTTTCTTATCAAAATTAAAAAATATAATATAACACTAGACATCAATAAATTTTTAAATTTAACTCTTATATTTATGTCTATTATTAGAGACGGACCCAAGCATACAAATGAGGGGGCACTTGCCCCCATGATGTTTTTAATTTTTGTTTTAAAAGATATAGTTATATATAATATGCCCCCACTTCAAATTTTAAATGATCCCACTACAAATAAAATAAATTCAATTAGCTAAAGTTTTAAATTTATTTTTTATTTTTTTATCATTTTGACTATTATTTAACCTAATCAAATTTAATTACTGTACCGTCAATTCTTTATTCTCTTAAACCCTCTTCTTATTTTTATATTTTCAACCTTCTTATTCTATTCCTTGTCTAATGGTCATCTTCTCTTCATCAAAAAGTAAATTTTAAATTCTCCAATTTTTTTATATAGCTCTCCATAACTCTATGTATCTTTCAATTTCATTATTTTTCTTTTTGATATTTTCAATTGTAATTTTTAATTCAAACAATTATAGTTTAGGTATCAATCTAATATTTTATTTTTTTCGTGACTTTATATATTTTATTTTATTCTCGATTTATTCATCCTTATTACTTATTTTTTATCTTTTGTTCTATTATATGTACCTATGTTGCATATAAAATTTTAAAATGAACTAATTAATTTACTAATTTAGAATATATTTTTTATTTTTAAAAATAATGATAAAAAATATTTTATCTAACATTATATCAAAATTAAATTAAAAAATATATAACAAATTTAATTATTTTAAAAAATAAAAAAAATTATAAAAATTATGTTTTTATTATTTTATATAAACATACTTTTCATATAAAGATTTAATTTTTCTAATATTTATATATAATTCTAATTTCAAATTATAAATACTAATGTATTATTAGGTGCTAATATGCCAGTTAATTCAGTCTTTTATTATTAAATGTGTATAAAAAGATTAGTTAGGATAATAAGTTATCTATAATTTAATTAAAATATTTTAATTTTAAATTTTAGAAATAAAAAAATATTTTTTATAAATTATATATAATAAATAGTATTTTAAGAATAAAAGTGTTCGCTAACTCTTTTTAATTTTTATATCTCCATATAATTAATAATATTAACAAAATTTATTTAATATATATATATATATATATATATATATATATATATATATATATATATATATATATATATATATATTTTGCCCCCACTCCTAAAATTTTCTGGGTCCGTCACTGTCTATTATAGTATTTTTTTATTTTAAATGTTGTTTTATCAAATATATTTATTATTATTATTTGTACTTATTAAATAATTTTTTATTTGATTTACCAAATATAGATGTTACAATTTTAAAAAAATTATCTTCTAAAAACTAATTTTAATAAGCTTGATTTTTTTGTGAGAAGTATATCATTAGCATAAAATTAGGAGAATAGAGACTTAAGCACCAACAAATTTAACAAATAAATTGTAATATGATATTGTCTACTGGTATCCATGAGAAATTAAGAATTTAGAATATTTTTATACTACATATAATTAGATTGTTGTAAACCATAGGGTGATTTCAACAATTTGTAGCATTGCTTTGGATAAGTGGGTACAATTCTAAGAGGCAAAGACATGTAAATATCTTTCAAGAGGTCTCATGTAAGAAGGCATTATTAACATCCAAGTGATGTATAGGTCGTGCTTCGTTCATGCCAAAGCAAGTACCAATATGATAGTTGCATATTTGACAACAAAAAAAAAATTATAAAAATCAATACCTTTAGTTTGTGTAAATTCTTTAACCACAAGATGTGCTTTGTACCGATCAATAGAACCGTCTGGCTTGCACTTGATCCGATACACCTATTTGCAGTCAATTGGATTAATACTTGCAGGATAATCAATAAGACACCAAATGTGTTATTCAACTCAAGGGCATTCAATTCATCTTTTATAGCACTGCACCAATTAGAATGATTATTAGCGTCGTTAAAGGACTTTGGCTCAACCTTAAAATGTAGAGACAAAATAAATTGATGTTTAAATTGTTAGAGGGTCAAATTAGAATTTGGTCCAAACATTAAAGACTACAATAATATTTTATCTTGTTTTTTATTACCAAACCCAGTATATAAAAACTAGTAATTTATGTCTATATTGCATCCCATACACAAATCAAACACAAGTGAATAAATGTACAATTTTAATAAAAAAAATTATGAGAATTCTATGGTGTAGTTTGGGTGAGACATCCACACATTTGGAAATTAGGTATTTGACTCTACTGTGTGACGTGTGGAGGAAAAGATATTGTGGTTGGTTCAATTCATGCAGGCAGAAGACTCACAGGAGCAGCACTTTTCAGAAAGGGGTTATGTCATGGAAGGATAATTACATTGCTAATCAACTATGCTTAATGAAAGTTTTTAAACTTTTTTGGGTTAATGGCCTTAACGGGTCAAGTGGTGAACTTTTAATTGGAGTAAAACCTTTTTTTTAGAAGGGTGGGTTGATTATTTAAAGTATTTTGTTAGATATTTTTTATTGATATTTAGCAGTAAGTATAGTAAATTATTGTCAACCCACAATAATAATAATACTCACTACAGAAAAAAAATGTTGAGTACCGTCAGATTTATCGACGAATTTATGGACGATTTTGATGTGAAATTCGTTTGGTCAACTCATTACCGGCGGATTCCAGTTTCCGACGTTAAATACGCTGATAATACTTAGAGAGAAAACGGGGAAAATAGTCACGAGATTTATCGTGGGATTTATCGTCAGAAGAATCCGTCGATAAACCCATGTTAGTAAAATGCTGCGTTTTGGTAATTCGCAACGAGTTACCGTCAGATTTCTCCATCGATAAATTCGACGATAACGAGCCCTAAAATTCAAAGCGCGAACCTTCTCCCCTTCATTTCGAAATTTCTCCTTTCTCTAACCTCTCTTCTCCTTTTCTCTCTCTAACTGCCGCCTCTCCTCGATATCCATCCTTAGCCCCACCACCGCCTGCCCCTCCGTTAGCCCGTTCCTCCACTCTCCTCCACCAGCCGTGACTCCCTCTTTTTGTCTATTCGTCTGCCGCCGCCATCCAACACTGCTGCTGTTGTAAGGACCAGAAATTATTAACAGACTAATTAACGTAAAAGAATAAATTATATTGTCCGAAATAGATTTGAAAATCTAGAAATACTAATTAGGAAATTTAAAGGTGAGATTTAAATCCGGTAAATTTTTTTCGAGTGGAAAAATATAATTTTCTGTGAAAAATTACGTAAAAATGCATACCGGTAAATTAGCTAGCAGTACTGGTTTAAGTCTGTCCGGTACTGCATGAGAGTAATAAACACCGTAGAAAAACTTAAGAAAATAATTAAAGTTGAAAATCGGGCGCTAATTCTAAATGGTTGGTCCAAAATTGGGCCAAACGAACCTAAAACGCTATGCGATTGGGGCGGACTCAAGCCCAACATATATAAACTACTTTAATGAGTAATTCAACTCATTTTTACCCACAAACAAGAAGGGAGGCGCTAAGATAGAGAAGGGAGAAGAGAGAAGAAGTTACTATTCACTTTCTTCTTCAATCACTCATATCTTGAGCTACGGTACTCCGATTTGCGTGATATTTACAGCCACACGAAGCTCTTGCTGAGCTTGTTAGTTCTAACTAGACCTTGTTGGTGAGAATTCAAACTTCACACTTCATTCATAAGCCCTAACAATTTTGAAAATATGGGTATAGTATTGAGTAGGTTTTTGAAATTTTGGTTGTTTAGGTGCCAACCAATAGTGAGAAATTATTGGGTTTTATCCTAATTTGCTATGGGTAAGGTAAGATTGCCTTACACCCTTGTGATTTAGTATAATTTTGAACTCTAGTATTCATTGTGGTGAAATATATGATGTGTAGCTTGAATGTGGTGATTTGTGGGGTTAACTGTGATCATTGGATTTGAGTTTTGGTGGTTGAAGCTTCGTGAAGGCTTGTTTGGAGTAATTTGGTGAATTTGAGCATATTGGGAATCGGCCAAGGTATGGTTTCGATTTTCTCTATGTAATATGTAATGTTTTGTGAAACATAGGCTAGCGGACCTTAGGATAAGTTTAAATTATTGATGATTTATGATGATTATTGATGATTGTTGATGGTTAATGAATTGTGATGTTGATTGTTGATGAATGATATTGATTATTGATGTTGAGGTTGAATAATGATAATTATGAAGATTTGGTAGTAATAAATTGATGATTGATGAATTTGACGGTTGAGAAAGGTGCAAGTGTGAATTTGATGTTTGGGGTTGATGATTTTGAGCGTAATGATTTATAAGTGAGAATTGTGGTAAGAGTGGTGATTTGGAACAAAATGGTAAGTTTTGGTATGGGTTAGAGTGTGTTGTGGTTTTGGTTTGATTTGGTTTGAAGTTTTGGAAAACTAGAGAACTTTATCAAATTTTGTAAAACCTTGTTTTTGATGAACTTTGGCGAGTCATAACTTGGCCTCCGGACCCTCATTTTGGATGAAACTTAATTTAAATGAAAGTTGGGTCCGAGAGTTTTAAAACGTTTGAAGAACAAATAAAAAATATTTTAAAACGAAAAAGTTATCCGCGTTTAAAGTTTGGTGCAAAAATATGAAATTCTGCAGCTTTTAAAATTTTCTAAGTCTGTTAAGGCATGCGTACACGGATCTGTGTACGCGACACGAGCATTGGCCACTGCCAAGTGCTCTCGCGTACATGGGCACTGGCATGCGTACGCGAGAATGTGATTTTAAGGCAAGCGTACGCGAAATTTTAACACGTGACGCGGGGATTCCCTTTGGGTTGAGACTCTTGCGTACGCGGGGGAAGTGTCGCGTACGCGACCACCTATTTTGCAATCGGGTGTACGCGGGACAGGGGCATGCGTACACATGACACTATTTTGCTGAAAACTTGTTTTCTTCGTTTTTAAAGGTTCTCTTACTTTCTAAACTTCTTTAATTGCCGTTTAAGATTACTATCTACTTACTTAGACTCTATGACTAGTGATGATGAGATAATTGGTTTAAATTGGTAATTTCTATTATGGGTGTATAAGACAGAGACTTAGGTTTCTGAAGTACTATGGATGGACTAGTTGGGTAAATTGGCAGAGTATTATATTGGTTACGAACTTGTGAAATTAAGGACCAATGATGGTTAAGACAAGTTTGGAACTCGGAGATGAATGACGAATTATTGAATACTGAAAGTGATCACTGAGAAATATTGTTATATATTGTTATATCTGAGATTGTTGAGTCGCTATGCGCCTGGCAAGGACGGTGGTTAATCCTGCTTTTTGAGGTCGCAGCACCGGCGTAAGGACTGTGGTTAATCTCGCTTACGTTGAGATATGAAGTATATGGCAGAGTATCCCATTCGCATCCTTCGTGTCACAAGAGTGTGCCGGGCACTATATCCCTTGGGCAGTATGTCGAGTACTATATCTTTAGGGTACCCATTTTTATTTGTGACTGAAAGGCGACATTCCCATGGGGATGTGTCGGGTTGGCAGTTGAACCGACAATGTGATATCACAGCCTATAGGACATGCATTCATCAAGTCTATTTTCTATATGTTTGCTTACTTTGCCTACTTGCATCTGTTGCCTAAATGTATAACATGCTTACTTGGTTCATGGTTTACTTGCTATATATGCCTATTATTTGTGTTTTACTTGTTTGCATATACTTGTGTTTTCTACTGGGATTGAGGAGGTTCGGTAGGTGGTGGCAATGGGATCGCATGGAGGTTAGGCTGGCGAAGGCTGTGGGACAGTGATGCATATAATAGTTAGAGAATCCTTAGGGCTTAGATAAGCCTTTATGGTTCTGTTAAATATTTCTAAGTTTGAATCTTAAGCTTGATGTGAAGTTCTAGGATTGTCTTTGGCTTCCCGAAACCTTATATCTTATATATTAGGCATTGTTACCATACTGAGAACCTCCGGTTCTCATACCATATGTTGTTGTTGTTTTTCAGATGCAGGTTGTAACCCACCTCGATGAGTTGCAGGATGGTGACAAAGTAGAGGATCACTTGTTATATATTGTATTTTGGTTATTTGGTTATAGATATACTCTCACTTTTGTATATTATACTTTGTTGCCTTAGAGGCTTACCTTGAGAGTTAGGATGTTGCTGTTTTATTTGAAAAACTTTGTTATCTATATTAACTAGTCGATCTAAACTCCACGGGTTACGACTAGTATTCTTTTGGATATTATACTTATATATATCTATATACCTTGTGATCTTGTATCTTTATCATGTTGTATCTTGTGCCTTTACATTTGTAGTTTGTTCGTGTGAACGTTATGCGCTTTTGTATATCTGTTTTGGACTTTAATTCTTCATCAAGCTTTTAGTATTATTATTTCCTTCTATATATATATTATGGTACAAGCTTTAGAACTATCGTAGCACTTTGTTATCCTTTGCTTTATGGTATGAGGTAAGACTTAGGGTAATAGGGTCTTACACTTAGTGGTATCAGAGCGGTTCATCCTCGTGAGTCTGAGGGATGGACCGATTATGCTTCATTGCATACTTTGAGTCATTTTTCTTTCATGCTATTTAGGATTATCTGACTGATAAGCATAGCATAAGTGTTCATGAGCATACCTTTGGGACTTTGAAATACTAAACTTGAGATATTGAGACTAATCACCTTGATATCAATTGTTTGGTGTGAACAGGACCCAAATGGTGTCTCATGGAACTGTGCGAGGACATTGAGATGGGAACTTTGGTACTGGAACAGGTAATGTAACTCGAGGCTTTAGATCTATGACCGTTGCTGATTTTCTTAGGATTGGTCCACCTCAGTTTACCGAAAATGTTAATGCTTTGGAGGCTAATGGGTGGTTTTGAGAGGTAGAGAAGTTTTTACGAACTCAGCACATTGCCGAAGTACAATCTGCAGAGATAGTAACCTATTTGTTGAAGGGAGATTCTTAGAGTTGGTGGCAATGGGTGTGTTGTACTTTACAAGTGGAAGTAATTGATATTCGTTGGGAAAAGTTCAAGACAGAGTTTTATGGAAAATATTTCTAGCGACGGATACACACCGCGAAGGAGTTGGAGCTAATGTAGCTGAAGTATGGAGATATGTCTATTGCTGAGTATACCCGAGAATTTAACAACTTGTGTTGCTCCTCAAAGACTTGCCAAGGTGATCCAACTAATTACGAAGAATAGGTTTGTGCTCAGTACGAGGGGGGACTGAAAAAGGAGATATTTAACTATGTGAACCCTCAAAGAATAAAGAGTTTCATTGAGTTGGTCAACAAGAGCTAGCTCACAGAAGATTGCTCCATGAAGTGGGTGTTGATGTTGAAACGTCATGATGAGACTACTCCAGATGAGCCGAGTAGGTTGAAGTTAGGTCTATGTTACCGATGCGGTCTTCCGAGGCATATGTCCTACAACTGTCTGCGTAGAGAGACTCAGGATGCTGGTCAATCGCAATAAGGTGGAGGTAATTATGAAACTAATACCTAAATTTTTATTACGTTATAGGACGTTGAGACATAACATTTATTCATACCTAAGACAGAAATGACAAATTAGGACGGGAAGTGTCAAACTTAGGATACGACCTTGATCATATCACGTAAAGCGTTGCCGTTATGAGGATAACTCTAAGATGGTTAAGAGGTGAATAGAGGGGTTGTGGAATGCAAACTTGTTCAAGATGGATAATAAGAGATGGAGGAAATACTAGTGGGTAATCCGGATTCTTAGTGACAGAGTGACACAGCGACAGGCGTGTGGGAGCATCGACATGGTAGGACTATGATGGATAAGGTCGCTCGGAGCCAAATTGGAGTGGACGAGAGTGCGTAGGGACTCAAACTTGAGATGGAGATGATTTTGTGGTTTGATGTGTTGTCAAAGAACCGAGTGCTATTGGATTTCTTTGAGCAATCGATTCGATTTATGTCGGAAGGAGAAGGAGGAGGATATTCCAAAAACTACTTTTAGAACACGTTATGGTCACTATAAATACGCGGTGATGTCCTTTGGGTTGATGAATGCACCTGTTGTGTTCACGGATTATGTGAACAGAGTATCTCGTCCCTTTTTGATAAGTTCTGGTGGTGTTCATAGATGACATTTTGGTTTATTCAAAGACGGTGAAGGAGCACGAGGAGCATCTGAGGATAGTGTTGAAAATCTTGAAGGAAAGGAAGCTTTATGCGAAATTGTCGAAGTGTGAGTTCTGAAAGGAGGAAGTAATGTTCTTGGGTCACATGGTGAGCAAAGGAGGAATAGCGGTGGATCCTTCAAAAGTTGAAGCAGTGATGGAATAGGGAAGACTAACGTTAGTGATTGAGGTTAGGAGCTTCTTGGGATTAGCCGGGTATTACCGAAGGTTCATCCACGGATTTTCACAAATCGCACTACTGATGACTAAGTTAACAAGGAAAGAGACACTGTTTGTGTGGACGTCCAAGTGTGAAGAAAGTTTCCAGACTTTAAAGGAAAAGTTGACTTCAGTGCCAGTCTTGGGATCACCCTGGGAAGGCTAATGATGAGCGGATAATTTATACGCTTTTTGGCATTATTTTTACATAGTTTTTAGTATGATTTAGTTAGTTTTTAGTATATTTTTATTAGTTTTTAAATAAAAATCACATTTCTAGACTTTACTATGAGTTTGTGTGTTTTTCTGTGATATCAGGTATTTTCTGGCTGAAATTGAGGGACTTGAGCAAAAATCAGATTCAGAGGTTGAAGAAGGACTGCAGATGCCGTTGGATTCTGACCTCCCTACACTCAAAGTGGATTTTCTGGAGCTACAGAACTCCAAATGGCGCGCTCTCAATTGCGTTGGAAAGTATACATCCAGGGCTTTCCAGAAATATATAATAGTCCATACTTTGCCCGAGTTTAGATGACGCAAACTGGCGTTGAACGCCAGTTCCATGTTGCATTCTGGAGTTAAACGCCAGAAATAGGTTATAAACTGGCGTTCAACTCCAAGAAAGACCTCTCCATGTGAAAGCTTCAATGCTCAGCCCAAGCACACACCAAGTGGGCCCTAGAAGTGGATTTCTGCATCATTTACTTATTTCTGTAAACCCTAGTAACTAGTTTAGTATAAATAGAACTTTTTACTATTGTCTTTACATCTTTGGATTATCTTTTGTTCATCTCTGGACGTTTAGTTCTTAGATCATGGGGGGCTGGCCTCTCGGCCATGCCTGGACCTTGTTCTTATGTATTTTCAACAGTAGAGTTTCTACACACCATAGATTAAGGTGTGGAGCTCTGCTGTTCCTCATGAATTAATACAAAGTACTACTGTTTTTCTATTCAATTCAAGCTTATTCCTATTCTAAGATATCCATTCGCACCCAAGAACATGATGAATGTGATGATTATGTGACGCTCATCATCATTCTCACCTATGAACGCGTGCCTGACAAACACTTCCGTTCTACATGCAAGCAAGCTAGAATGAGTATCTCTTAGATATCTAATACAGAGGACTGAGTCCGAGATATTAGAATCTTCGTGGTATAATTTAGAACCCATGGATGGCCATTCTTAAGATCCGGAAAGTCTAAACCTTGTCTGTGGTATTCCGAGTAGGATCTGGGAAGGGATGGCTGTGACGAGCTTCAAACTCGTGAGTGCTGGGCGTAGTGACAGACGCAAAAGGATAGTAAATCCTATTCCAGTATGATCGAGAACCGACAGATGATTAGCCATACAGTGACAGCGCATTGGATCATTTTCAGAGAGAAGATGGGATATAGCCATTGACAACGGTGATGCCCTACATAAAGCTTGCCATGGAAAGGAGTAGGAATGATTGGATGAAGACAGCAGGAAAGCAGAGGTTCAGAGGAACGAAAGCATCTCTATACGCTTATCTGAAATTCTCATCAATGAATTACATAAGTATCTCTATCCTAGTTGATGTTTTATTTATGTTTTAATTATCAAATCTCCATAACTATCTAAATCCGCCTGACTGAGATTTACAAGGTGACCATAGCTTGCTTCAGACCGACAATCTCTGTGCGATCGACCCTTACTCACGTAAGGTTTATTACTTGGACGACCCAGTGCACTTGCTGGTTAGTTGTGCGGAATTGTGACAAAGTGTGATTCACGTTTGAAAGCACCAAGCCATTGGCGCCATTGTTGAAGATCACGATTTCGCATACCAAGTTTTTGGCGCCGTTGCCTGGGATTGTTCGAGTTTGGACAACTGACGGTTCATCTTGTTGCTCAGATTAGGTAATTTTATTTTAATTTTAAGCTTTTTATTTCTTATTTTTGAAAATAATACAAAACAAAAATTTCTTCTTTTTCGTTTCTCCCAAAATATTTTTCAAGAAAACCAAAAAAATCTTATAAAATCATAAAAACTAAAAATTTTATGTTTCTTGTTTGAGTCTTGTGTCAAGTTTTAAGTTTGGTGTCTATTGCATGTTTTAAAAATTTGTGCATTTTTTGAAAATTCATGCATGATGTTCTTCATGATCTTCAAGTTGTTCTTGATAGGTCTTCTTATTTGATCTTTAAAATTTCTTGTTTTGTGTCTTTTCTTGTTTTTCATATGCATTCTTGAATTCTTAGTGTCTAAATATTAAAAATTTCTAAGTTTGGTGTCTTGCATGTTTTTCTTTTCTTAAAAATTTTCAAAAATAAGTCTTGATGTTCATCTTGATCTTCAAAGTATTCTTGGTGTTCATCTTGACATTCAAAGTGTTCTTGCATGCATCATGTGTTTTGATCTAAAATTTCCATGCATTGTGTCTTTTTTGTGTTTTTCTCTCTCATTATTAAAAATTCAAAAATAAAAAAAATAGCTTTCCCTTTTTCTCCTCATAAAATTCGAATATTTGAGTTGACTTTTTCAAAAATTTTTAAAATTTTAGTTGTTTTTTATGAGTCAAATCAAAATTTCAATTTAAAAAGTCTATCTTTTTTCAAATCTTTTTCAAAAATCAAATCTTTTTCATTTTTCTTTTATGATTTTCAAAAATTTCAAAAATTATTTTCAAAATCTTTTTCTTATTTCTATTTCACATTTTCGAATTAATTGCCAACATTTAATGTTTTGATTCAAAAAATTTTTTTAGTTGTTACTTGCCTATTAAGAAAGGTTCAATCTTTGAATTTTAAAATCACATCTTTTAGTTTCTTGTTAGTCAAGTAATCAACTTTAATTTCAAAAAATCAAATCTTTCTAATTTCCTTTTCAAATCTTTTTCAAATTAAATTTTAAATCATATCTTTTTCAAATTGATTTTCAAATCTTTTTCAATCAATTCTATCTTTCTGTTTGAATCATATCTTTTTCAAAACTACTTAACTAATTCTCTCTCTAATTTTCGAAAATTCCTTCCCTCTTTTTCAAAATTCCTTTTTAATTAACTAATTGTTTTAATTTTAATTCAATTTGATTTCAATTTTAATTTTCGAAATTTAACTTTAAATTTTATTTTTATTTTAATTGATTTTCGAAATTCCTCCCTCTCTCATCTCCTTCTGATTATTTATTTATTTACTAACACTCCTCTTCATCTAAGAATTCGAACCCACTCATCACCCTTGTGTTGGATTCTCCTTCTTCTATTCCTATCTTCTTCTACTCACATAAAGGAATCTCTATAATGTGACATAGAGGATTCCATATTTTCTTTTCTGTTTCTTCTTTTTCATATGAGCAGGAACAAGGATAAGAACATTCTTGTTGAAGCTGATCCTGAACCTGAAAGAACTCTGAAGAGGAAGCTAAGGGAAGCTAAAGCACAACTCTCTGGAGAAAATCTGACAGAAAATTTCGAAAAAGAAGGAGACATGGCCGAAATTAATAACAATGCAAGGAAGATGCTTGGTGACTTTACTGCACCAAATTCCAATTTACATGGAAGAAGCATCTCAATTCCTGCCATTGGAGTAAACAACTTTGAGCTTAAACCTCAATTAGTTTCTCTGATGCAACAGAACTGCAAGTTTCATGGACTTCCATCAGAAGATCCTTTTCAGTTCTTAACTGAATTCTTACAGATCTGTGATACTGTTAAGACCAATGGGGTTGATCCCGAGGTCTACATGCTTATGCTTTTCCCATTTGTTGTAAGAGACAGAGCTAGAATATGGTTGGACTCTCAACCTAAAGACAGCCTGAACTCTTGGGATAAGCTGGTCACGGCTTTCTTAGCCAAGTTTTTTCCTCCTCAAAAGCTTAGTGTAAACCCCGCTAAAATCGGTATATAATTAGTCAATAAATCGAATTTTCAATAGGAAAATTAAATACGCAAAACTGATATCAAAATAGGATAGAGCTCGTCGAAACGAGAATTTTGATACCAATTTCGAAAAGTTTGGCCCAAGATTGGGCCGGATGGGCCGAACTGGTTGAACCGGACCCAAAATGGGCCCAAGGCCCAACCAAACCCAATCCATTAAAGAGGCACAGCTTCTTATTTCCTTTCTTCTTCATTATTCACGCTGGGAAACTTTCTTAGGGGGAAGAAGAACACAAGCAAAAACCTAACCCTCACTTTAATTTCAAATCCATGTAACTTTTGATCCGGAGCTCCGATTGACGAACCGTTTGCGGCCACGCGTTCACCGTGACGAGCTCTATGAAACCCATGGAACAATTGGGTAGGTAACTCATTATTTCCTTCTCAGCCAGCTTCTCCTAATTTCGGAAATTTATGAACAATTAAGTCAAAAATTGTTCAATTCTTGTGTTCTAGGTTCAAGTTAGCTTCCGGAACTTGTGGGCTCAAGCTATTGAGCATATGGGTATGGTAAGAATACCCTAACCCTAGCCAAATCTTGTTTTAGTAATGGAGAACTGAAATTGGAATATGTATATGTAATAGGTGTAGATTAAGTGGGTATATATGCATTGGGAATATTTGGAGGCTTGTTGGTGATCAAAGCTTAGTTTGTGGCTGTTTTACTTGAGCTTGAAGAGGCTGTAATTTTGTGTTAAGAAGCTGCCTTGGGTGAATTAAGTGATCGGCCAAGGTATGGTTTAAGTTTCATACGTTTAATATTTACGGTATTGTGAAAGCTTAGGTTAGAGGTACCATAGGATAAGTTGAATTGTTTGTTGTATTTAATGATTAGCCTTGTAATGTTATTGGAATAGATTTGTTGGTGGACATATATATTGGAATTATGAGGTGTGGAAGTTATTAATAGTGTGTTCTTATATTTATTTATGATGGATTAGGATTGGTGTTTGTTGATAAGGATGTAGAGTTGTGTTGTGGTGGTATTGCATGTGCTGTAACTAATTATGTAATGATCGGAATTACATGAGACCAAGTCTGGGCTAAACTTGGGAATATAAGGAACTAAACTGGAAAATTTGGGACCTTTTTGTTAAATATACAATTTATGGCAATTTTTTTAAAGTTAGGTTGTTAAATCTGTCCTGCAGCAGAAAATGTCAAACAGGGCAGCAACTTGTTTACCTTGTTGCGACTTCTACGAGTTGAGTTTTGGAGCGAAACCAATTTTGTTATAAAATTTGAATAATTTTCCTTATTTCTCTAAAACCTCTTAATTTTAAGAGTTGAGGATTGGGAGTTGTGAGTTTTTGAATATTGGTGGTCAGAGCTGAAAAGAAACAGATTTCAGCAAGCTATGTATCAACTTCCAATGCTTGTAACTCTTAGAATTGAATAACAATTGGGTTGCAACCAAGACACACTTGTTCCTGGATGAGTAAAGTTTAACTACATTACTTTTCAAAGTCATTGGATTTAACTTGGATTTTATATTGAATTTTGAATATCATATGCTGCTGCTGTTTTTCTGGTTTTATGCACTGCAGAGCAGTCACGGTTTTTCTTTTATTCCCGAGGCTAGAAAAATCAGAAGATTATGATATTTAGTTTGTTAGAAAGCTTATTTCAATATGAACGCCTGGATATAAAGTTTGTGCAATTCTGAGTTCATTTGCTATATTAGAAACAGAAAAGAAAATAGAGTGTCGAGGATGTCTTAGTGATGGTCATGGGTTCGAGAAGTTAAAGTTTAATCCTCGTGTGATGTGATTGGTTAACGTTAGAGTTGGGTTGATTTAAAGATTATTTGATATTAAGAAGTTTGAGAAGAATTTGATAAATAGTTTGGTCAGGACCTGGAAAGGGTAATCAAGATGAATTATAAGGGAATGATGATGAAAGGTGTGAAAGGGAGGTTGTTAACAAAAGGAGTTAATATGCCATGGCTTGATGAATGATTAAACAATGATTATGACTATGAAATGGCTTATGAATGATGATATCTGAGATACGAGTTTCCCTGGGTAAAAACCGTGGCTTGCCACCACGTGTTCCAGGTTGATTCTCGATACTCTGTTAACCCTACGTCGTAAGGGTGACCGGGCACGTATAAATTCCCGGGTATGGATCAACCCCCATTGAGTGATTATATGATGAATGTATGTGAAATCTATGCATAGACTCTTGGGGATGCGCGACGAGGGACAGTCTAAGGTTTTCGGACTTGTCGGGTTGGCTGGATAACCGACAGATGGGCCCCATCAGCCATAGGACAGACATGCACCATATGCATTTGTTTGCTTTGATTGCTATGCATTTTCTGGGTTTGCCTAATTGATTTATATCGCCTGCTACCTGCTATACTTGCTATTTGTACTATCTGCTCATTACTTGTGCGTGATCTTGTTTGGTTGCTTGTTTTTGTTGCATTGTGGACGATGGAGGGATGGAGGAAAGGAGAAATGGCTTGGTGTTGATTGAATATTGAAAATGAAGGATTAACCACATGACCGTATTTCGGTTCGGTGGCTTTCGTGATAGTGGTTCAGTGGCTATCGTGATAGTGGTTCAGTGGCTATTGTGATAGTGGTTCAGTGGCTATTGTGATAGTGGTTCAGTGACTATTGATATAGTGGTTCAGTGGCTATTGTGATAGTGGTTCAGTGGCTATTGTGATAGTGGTTCAGTGACTATTGATATAGTGGTTCAGTGGCTATTGTGATAGTGGTTCGGTGGCTATTGTGTTTTTCGGTTCAGTGGTTGTTGTTAGGTTAAGTTTGAACTTGAATAAGTTAGGCAGATTTAGAATACCTACCCCTGTTTATGGCTTCTATTTTTGTGCTCAAGTTGGATAATTGAATAACGGAGTTCTAGGATTGCCTATAGCATTCTCAGGACCGTACTTCTTATGCGCGTGGCACTTTTACCATGCTGAGAACCTCCGGTTCTCATTCCATATTGTGTTGTTGTTTTTCAGATGCAGGTCGAGAGGCTCCTCGCTAGGCGTCTGGATTCTGGAAAGCGAAGTAGTTCTTGGGTGTATTTTGGTTTCTATTTGTATATATGTATATATAAGTGTAGCTTACTCTCCAAGTAATTTATGTATGCTGCTCCTCTTAGAGGTTGAGGGAGAGATAGGAGTTTACTTTGGTATTTTGGTATATTTTGGGGACACTTATGTATGTTTATATGTATATACGTATCCTCCGGCCAGCCTTAGCTTCGCAGGCTGAGTGAGAGGCTAGTTATGCTGTTCCTTGGCTTTCCTTTATCTCTTCGTTTATTGTTCTATCATATTCCTATTAGGTTTCTTCACCCGCAAGTAATTCGATTTCCCGAGAGTTGTGCTTTTTATTTTGCGATTTTGTTTTGCCCGTTTTTTTTTAAGGCTCCTAGTTAAGTATCTCTCTTCCTATTATTATATATATATAATTCTATCTTTAGAGGTCGTAATATCTTACTATCTCAATCTTATGACTTAAGCATAAGATTTAGGATAGTAGGGTGTTACATTATGGTATCAGAGCAGTTCGTTCCTATAGAGCCTGAGGGACGGACTGATTATGCCTCTGGGAATACTTTGGGTGTCTACACATGCTATTTAGGGTATCTAACTGATATATGAGGCATGAATGCTCATGAGCATGCATTTGGGACTGTGAAATACTAAACTAGAGATATTGAGACTGATCACCTTGATATCACTTGTTTGGAGTGAACAGGAACCAAATGGCATCTCGTAGGCGCCGTCGTGAGCGTAAGCAAGGTCGAGGACGGAGAGCTGATGAGGTGACTATACCGGTAGGTAGTTTAACCGATATCGTGACCGCAATGACGAGTGTTGTTGCTGCCATTGGCGCTGTTGCTGCTGCGACCATCCGAGTGATGGATGGGATGGAATCACAAGCTGGAACTGGCAACGATGGTGATGGTGAACATGAAGGTGGACATAATGTTCCGAATACATGGGTGCCAGCGGGTTATCCGGAGCAAGTTAACACGGGTCAAACAACGGGAGAAAGCTCAAGGAGAACTGAGGTAGCAAGGAATAGTCGCCAGGAACCCTTCACAAAGAAAAAGGAAAAAAATTACACCTAGGAGCCAAAATTTCAAGAAGAATCATTTTGTCGCTTCACATTCTCAGCGCGGGAACAATGACCGAAGGAACGATAATCGTTCGGACCCAAATCCAGAAGGGCAAACTAGTGCTCAACCGGGTGACTTAAGGTGCTCAAGTTGCAAGAGGTACCATCCAAACAGACCATGCAGGGCAGGATTAGGTGTATGTTATAAGTGCGGGAGGCCGGGGCATATGTCTTGGAATTGTTTGTACAGAGGAAGCCGGGATGCAACCGAACCCGATTTTCAAACCCGAGGTAATTATGAACCAACAGTTGAATTTTTTAATTTCCTTGCCTACCATTGATATGTAATGTTCCTTCGTGACGCGTGACGAGTTTCAGTAATCATGAGGTCCAAGTCGATGATTAGTCGAAAACTATTGGTTGTTGAGTCGAAGGGAGTACTAGAAGAGGGAATCACCTAACAAACTATTTCTTTGTGGGAAGCATCGGTTATGCTGGAGAAGAAAGAAGAGAACGGTAGGAAACCTTATGCAGAGAGAGTGTGCTAACGAATCTTCGCGACTCGATCTAATCCTTCTTTTGAAACCTACATTGACATTCGATCCGGAGCTTTTCCTAAATAGCTTGACTACCTTTCTAACTTTACTCCTTGTGCACATGAATATTGTTTCTTCCAGGATGAGTCTGAGCTTGTCTTGGTATAAACGCGTAATCCTTGAATCTTGTACCCTCGCTATGACTAGAGTTGCCTTGTTCGCAAACCATGTTCTTCAGAATCAGCAGAAATTTCTTTGACTCTATACGCTCTGTTCTCTCTACTAAGGGTCTTTAATTTGAACTCTTTTCTTGAGATGCACCTAGGTTCTTCTCCTTGTGCATTTCCTTATTTCGGTATAATCCTGATTAACCGTGTACAAGATTTTCTTTTTAATCCTTACGAACACCGTTTGTATTGCTCATTCATTTTTCGAGCTTAATGTCCTTTTGAAAATTAACTCGAGCCTATATTAGTATCATGTATAAAGTATAGCTGCAACTATTGAGATGTTGATTCCTTAAGAGCAAGACTTTTGGATACGAAAAATGAAGCAGGTAAGCATGCGCCGCCAAAAAGAGTTTTGAAGCATTAATTCTTGCAGACTACAAAGCCTATGATTAGTTTAATACGCTAGAACATACACCGGTTACATGGATACCCGAATATGAAGAGAGCTTCCAACCTCCAAGAGAAGGATTAACCCCAAATCCAGTAATCAGGATACCCGAACTTATTTAACAACTCGGAATTAGTGCGATACATTACCAGAGGGGTTTAGGATACGTGTAAATACAACATCGTAAAGTGGTAACAGATGCCCTAAGTAAGAAGTTTTTGGGAAAAATGCTTGGATATTAAGGGTATAGCTAAAGGAGTCAAACTAAATCTATTGCGATTTTAAAACATAGCAAAGACGAAATGCAGGAAGCGTGAGGGGACGATAAATACCTACCAAGGATGTCGAAGTCTGGCAAACGAAAGGGAACTAAGAAAGGATTTATATGTTTAATGTCGAAGTAGAGATCGTAGAGTCAAGGACTTAAGGAGTGCAATAACAGTGATAAGGAGCTACTAAGAGAACCAAAGCCGGCTGAATCAAGAAGACACCATGAGTGGGTTATGTGTCGAGATTAGGAGTTAGAGTGAGAAACTGTTGTCCGAAGAATACAAGAGAGGATTTTTGAAGTTACCTTGGGGTTCTAAGACGTATCGCGAATTTAAGAAGATATTTTGAGCCGCCAGAAGTGAAGAACAAAGTGACGATCCATGTGATTACATGTTCGACGCATGAGGAAGAAAAGAGGGACCACCAGAAGCCATGCGAATGCTACAACTGTCGAAAATTCAGCATTAAAGGTAAAAGAGAATAACCATCGATTTCATAATAGGTTGCCGACGACTAGGACAAAAGGTGATACTGTTAGGGAACTGTGGATCAAGTGACCAGGCCCATTTTGCCCATCGGAGTAAACCACTTCTTGGGGATATCAAAGAGACTATGCATCAAGGAGAAGGTGAGACTTCACAGTATGTTAAACACATTTGAATTAACCGAAAACTGGAATACCAAACGTCTTAGTTCCTGAATTTGACAGCCGAAACAACGGAGGAAGAGTGACACAAATCTAAGTTAGAATTCTCACTATGAAAGCCGACAAAAGAGTTAGGCAGATCTAAGAAGAAGACTTCTCAAGTTGGAAGGAAGAGGATACCTATTTCTGAAGATCACTTCAACGAACTAGAATCGGATGATCAATCAAAAACTAAAAAGCTAAATCCCCATCACATCGGACTAGTGGCGTATAGGATCGTTTTACTATCACAATGTTCGAACCTGCATGATGTGTTTCACATATTACAGCTTCATAAATACACCTTCGACCCAGTTATGTCCTACAACCAGAATCAGTCCAAGTAAGAGAAGGTCTGACGCTTCCAGTAACTCTGGTTAGGATTGATGATACTAGCATTAAACGTTTACGCAGGAGAGAGGTTTTCTTAAGTGAAAGTAGCTTGGTGTTGGGCTGGTATTGAAGAATACACCTAGAAACTTGAGACAGAGATGCGGAAGGACTACCCACACCTCTATTCAGGTAGCGCACTCTGAATTTTGAGGACAAAATTCCTAATTAGGTGGGTAGGATGTAAACCCCGCTAAAATCGGTATATAATTAGTCAATAAATCGAATTTTCAATAGGAAAATTAAATACGCAAAACTGATATCAAAATAGGATAGAGCTCGTCGAAACGAGAATTTTGATACCAATTTCGAAAAGTTTGGCCCAAGATTGGGCCGGATGGGCCGAACTGGTTGAACCGGACCCAAAATGGGCCCAAGGCCCAACCAAACCCAATCCATTAAAGAGGCACAGCTTCTTATTTCCTTTCTTCTTCATTATTCACGCTGGGAAACTTTCTTAGGGGGAAGAAGAACACAAGCAAAAACCTAACCCTCACTTTAATTTCAAATCCATGTAACTTTTGATCCGGAGCTCCGATTGACGAACCGTTTGCGGCCACGCGTTCACCGTGACGAGCTCTATGAAACCCATGGAACAATTGGGTAGGTAACTCATTATTTCCTTCTCAGCCAGCTTCTCCTAATTTCGGAAATTTATGAACAATTAAGTCAAAAATTGTTCAATTCTTGTGTTCTAGGTTCAAGTTAGCTTCCGGAACTTGTGGGCTCAAGCTATTGAGCATATGGGTATGGTAAGAATACCCTAACCCTAGCCAAATCTTGTTTTAGTAATGGAGAACTGAAATTGGAATATGTATATGTAATAGGTGTAGATTAAGTGGGTATATATGCATTGGGAATATTTGGAGGCTTGTTGGTGATCAAAGCTTAGTTTGTGGCTGTTTTACTTGAGCTTGAAGAGGCTGTAATTTTGTGTTAAGAAGCTGCCTTGGGTGAATTAAGTGATCGGCCAAGGTATGGTTTAAGTTTCATACGTTTAATATTTACGGTATTGTGAAAGCTTAGGTTAGAGGTACCATAGGATAAGTTGAATTGTTTGTTGTATTTAATGATTAGCCTTGTAATGTTATTGGAATAGATTTGTTGGTGGACATATATATTGGAATTATGAGGTGTGGAAGTTATTAATAGTGTGTTCTTATATTTATTTATGATGGATTAGGATTGGTGTTTGTTGATAAGGATGTAGAGTTGTGTTGTGGTGGTATTGCATGTGCTGTAACTAATTATGTAATGATCGGAATTACATGAGACCAAGTCTGGGCTAAACTTGGGAATATAAGGAACTAAACTGGAAAATTTGGGACCTTTTTGTTAAATATACAATTTATGGCAATTTTTTTAAAGTTAGGTTGTTAAATCTGTCCTGCAGCAGAAAATGTCAAACAGGGCAGCAACTTGTTTACCTTGTTGCGACTTCTACGAGTTGAGTTTTGGAGCGAAACCAATTTTGTTATAAAATTTGAATAATTTTCCTTATTTCTCTAAAACCTCTTAATTTTAAGAGTTGAGGATTGGGAGTTGTGAGTTTTTGAATATTGGTGGTCAGAGCTGAAAAGAAACAGATTTCAGCAAGCTATGTATCAACTTCCAATGCTTGTAACTCTTAGAATTGAATAACAATTGGGTTGCAACCAAGACACACTTGTTCCTGGATGAGTAAAGTTTAACTACATTACTTTTAAAAGTCATTGGATTTAACTTGGATTTTATATTGAATTTTGAATATCATATGCTGCTGCTGTTTTTCTGGTTTTATGCACTGCAGAGCAGTCACGGTTTTTCCTTTATTCCCGAGGCTAGAAAAATCAGAAGATTATGATATTTAGTTTGTTAGAAAGCTTATTTCAATATGAACGCCTGGATATAAAGTTTGTGCAATTCTGAGTTCATTTGCTATATTAGAAACAGAAAGAAAATAGAGTGTCGAGGATGTCTTAGTGATGGTCATGGGTTCGAGAAGTTAAAGTTTAATCCTCGTGTGATGTGATTGGTTAACGTTAGAGTTGGGTTGATTTAAAGATTATTTGATATTAAGAAGTTTGAGAAGAATTTGATAAATAGTTTGGTCAGGACCTGGAAAGGGTAATCAAGATGAATTATAAGGGAATGATGATGAAAGGTGTGAAAGGGAGGTTGTTAACAAAAGGAGTTAATATGCCATGGCTTGATGAATGATTAAACAATGATTATGACTATGAAATGGCTTATGAATGATGATATCTGAGATACGAGTTTCCCTGGGTAAAAACCGTGGCTTGCCACCACGTGTTCCAGGTTGATTCTCGATACTCTGTTAACCCTACGTCGTAAGGGTGACCGGGCACGTATAAATTCCCGGGTATGGATCAACCCCCATTGAGTGATTATATGATGAATGTATGTGAAATCTATGCATAGACTCTTGGGGATGCGCGACGAGGGACAGTCTAAGGTTTTCGGACTTGTCGGGTTGGCTGGATAACCGACAGATGGGCCCCATCAGCCATAGGACAGACATGCACCATATGCATTTGTTTGCTTTGATTGCTATGCATTTTCTGGGTTTGCCTAATTGATTTATATCGCCTGCTACCTGCTATACTTGCTATTTGTACTATCTGCTCATTACTTGTGCGTGATCTTGTTTGGTTGCTTGTTTTTGTTGCATTGTGGACGATGGAGGGATGGAGGAAAGGAGAAATGGCTTGGTGTTGATTGAATATTGAAAATGAAGGATTAACCACATGACCGTATTTCGGTTCGGTGGCTTTCGTGATAGTGGTTCAGTGGCTATCGTGATAGTGGTTCAGTGGCTATTGTGATAGTGGTTCAGTGGCTATTGTGATAGTGGTTCAGTGACTATTGATATAGTGGTTCAGTGGCTATTGTGATAGTGGTTCAGTGGCTATTGTGATAGTGGTTCAGTGACTATTGATATAGTGGTTCAGTGGCTATTGTGATAGTGGTTCGGTGGCTATTGTGTTTTTCGGTTCAGTGGTTGTTGTTAGGTTAAGTTTGAACTTGAATAAGTTAGGCAGATTTAGAATACCTACCCCTGTTTATGGCTTCTATTTTTGTGCTCAAGTTGGATAATTGAATAACGGAGTTCTAGGATTGCCTATAGCATTCTCAGGACCGTACTTCTTATGCGCGTGGCACTTTTACCATGCTGAGAACCTCCGGTTCTCATTCCATATTGTGTTGTTGTTTTTCAGATGCAGGTCGAGAGGCTCCTCGCTAGGCGTCTGGATTCTGGAAAGCGAAGTAGTTCTTGGGTGTATTTTGGTTTCTATTTGTATATATGTATATATAAGTGTAGCTTACTCTCCAAGTAATTTATGTATGCTGCTCCTCTTAGAGGTTGAGGGAGAGATAGGAGTTTACTTTGGTATTTTGGTATATTTTGGGGACACTTATGTATGTTTATATGTATATACGTATCCTCCGGCCAGCCTTAGCTTCGCAGGCTGAGTGAGAGGCTAGTTATGCTGTTCCTTGGCTTTCCTTTATCTCTTCGTTTATTGTTCTATCATATTCCTATTAGGTTTCTTCACCCGCAAGTAATTCGATTTCCCGAGAGTTGTGCTTTTTATTTTGCGATTTTGTTTTGCCCGTTTTTTTTTAAGGCTCCTAGTTAAGTATCTCTCTTCCTATTATTATATATATATAATTCTATCTTTAGAGGTCGTAATATCTTACTATCTCAATCTTATGACTTAAGCATAAGATTTAGGATAGTAGGGTGTTACATGATGCCTTAACGTTAAAATTTTGCCTTGACGTTAAATTTAGTAAAATTTAAAAAAGATTAATATTCAAAAAATTTTCCGCATCTAGGAGTCGAACTCGGAAATTCATTCACTATCTTAATGAATTGACCAAAGTTGTATACTACTGCAGACATTAAAGTTGTTGTGTACTTAGCTTACAAATAATAATTTATGAACTTAGTTGGTGTGTGATGCCTTAACGTTAAATTTTTGCCTTGACGTTAAATTTAGTAAAATTTAAAAAAGATTAATTTTCAAAAAATTTTCCGCAGCCAGGAGTCGAACCCGAAAATTCATTCAATATCTTATTGAATTGACCAAAGTTTTATACTACTGCGGACATTAAAGTTGTTGTGTTCTTAGTTTACAAATAATAATTTATTAACTTAGTTGTTGTGTGATACCTTAAAGTTAAAATTTTGCCTTGACGTTAAATTTAGTAAAATTTAAAAAAGATTAATATTCAAAAAATTTTCCACAACCAAGAGTCGAACCCGGAAATTCATTCACTCTCCTAATGAATTGACCAAAGTTTTATACTACCGCGGCTATTAAAGTTGTTTTGTTCTTAGTTTACAAATAATAATTTATTAACTAAGTTGTTGTGTGATGCCTAAACATTAAAATTTTGCCTTGACGTTAAATTTAGTAAAATTTTAAAAAGATTAATATTCAAAAAATTTTCCGCATCTAGGAGTCGAACCCAGAAATTCATTCACTGTCTTAATGAATTGACCAAAGTTTTATACTACTGCAGACATTAAAGTTGTTGTGTACTTAGCTTACAAATAATAATTTATTAACTTAGTTGGTGTGTGATGCCTTAACGTTAAATTTTTGCCTTGACGTTAAATTTAGTAAAATTTAAAAAAGATTAATTTTCAAAAAATTTTCCGCAGCCAGGAGTCGAACCCGAAAATTCATTCACTCTCTTATTGAATTGACCAAAGTTTTATACTACTGCGGACATTAAAGTTGTTGTGTTCTTAGTTTACAAATAATAATTTATTAACTTAGTTGTTGTGTGATACCTTAAAGTTAAAATTTTGCCTTGACGATAAATTTAGTAAAATTTAAAAAAGATTAATATTCAAAAAATTTTCCGCAACCGTTAAATTTTTGCCTTGACGTTAACTTTAGTAAAATTTAAAAAAGATTAATTTTCAAAAAATTTTCCGCAGCCAGGAGTCGAACCCGGAAATTCATTCACTCTCTTAATGAATTGACCAAAGTTTTATACTACTGCGGACATTAAAGTTGTTGTGTTCTTAGCTTACAAATAATAACTTATTAACTCAGTTGTTGTGTGATGCCTTAACGTTAAAATTTTGCCTTGACGTTAAATTTAGTAAAATTTAAAAAAGATTAATATTCAAAAAATTTTCCGCATCTAGGAGTCAAACCCGGAAATTCATTCACTCTCTTAATGAATTGACCAAAGTTTTATACTACTGCAGATATTAAAGTTGTTGTGAACTTAGCTTACAAATAATAATTTATTAACTTAGCTGGTGTGTGATGCCTTAATGTTAAATTTTTGCCTTGACGTTAAATTTAGTAAAATTTAAAAAAGATTAATTTTCAAAAAATTTTCCGCAGCCAGGAGTCGAACCCGAAAATTCATTCACTCTCTTATTTAATTGACCAAAGTCTTATACTACTGCAGACATTAAAGTTGTTGTGTTCTTAGTTTACAAATAATAATTTATTAACTTAGTTGTTGTGTGATACCTTAAAGTTAAAATTTTGCCTTGACGTTAAATTTAGTAAAATTTAAAAAAGATTAATATTCAAAAAATTTTCCACAACCAGGAGTCGATCCCGGAAATTCATTCACTCTCCTAATGAATTGACCAAAGTTTTATACTACCGCGGCTATTAAAGTTGTTGTGTTCTTAGTTTACAAATAATAATTTATTAACTAAGTTGTTGTGTGATGCCTTAACATTAAAATTTTGCCTTGACGTTAAATTTAGTAAAATTTAAAAAAGATTAATATTCAAAAAATTTTCTGCAACCAGGAGTCGAACCCGGAAATTCATTCACCCTCATTATGAATTGACCAAAGTTTTATACTACTGCGGACATTAAAGTTGTTGTGTTCTTAGCTTACAAATAATAATTTATTAACTTAGTTGTTGTGTGATGCCTTAACGTTAAATTTTTACCTTGACGTTAAATTTAGTAAAATTTAAAAAAGATTAATATTCAAAAAATTTTCCGCAGCCAGGAGTCAATCCCGGAAATTCATTCAATCTCTTAATGAATTGACCAAAGTTTTATACTACTGCATACATTAAAGTTGTTGTGTTCTTAGCTTACAAATAATAATTTATTAACTTAGTTGTTGTGTGATGGCCTAACGTTAAATTTTTGCCTTGACATTAAATTTAGTAATATTTAAAAACGATTAATATTCAAAAAATTTTCCGCAGCAAGGAGTCGAACCCGAAAATTCATTCACTCTCTTAATGAATTGACCAAAGTTTTATACTACTGCGGACATTAAAGTTGTTGTGTTCTTAGCTTACAAATAATAATTTATTAACTTAGTTGTTGTGTGATGCCTTAACGTTAAATTTTTGCCTTAACGTTAAATTTAGTAAAATTTAAAAAAGATTAATTTTCAAAAAATTTTCCGCAGCCAGGTGTCGAACCCGAAAATTCATTCACTCTCTTAATGAATTGACCAAAGTTTTATACTACTGCGGACATTAAAGTTGTTGTGTTCTTAGCTTACAAATAATAATTTATTAACTTAGTTGTTGTGTGATGCCTTAACATTAAATTTTTGCCTTGACATTAAATTTAGTATTATTTAAAAAAGATTAATATTCAAAAAATTTTCCGCAGCCAGGAGTCAAACCCGGAAATTCATTCACTCTCTTAATGAATTGACCAAAGTTTTATACTACTGCGGACATTAAAGTTGTTGTGTTCTTAGCTTACAAATAATAACTTATTAACTCAGTTGTTGTGTGATGCCTTAACGTTAAAATTTTGCCTTGACGTTAAATTTAGTAAAATTTAAAAAAGATTAATATTCAAAAAATTTTCCACAGCCAGGAGTCGAACTCGGAAATTCATTCACTCTCTTAATGAATTGACCAAAGTTTTATACTACTGCGGACATTAAAGTTGTTGTGTTCTTAGCTTACAAATAATAATTTATTAACTTAGTTGTTGTGTGATGCCTTAACGTTAAATTTTTGCCTTGACGTTAAATTTAGTAAAATTTAAAAAAGATTAATATTCAAAAAATTTTCCGCAGCCAGGAGTCGAACCCGAAAATTCATTCAATCTCTTAATGAATTGACCAAAGTTTTATACTACTGCGGACATTAAAGTTGTTGTGTTCTTAGCTTACAAATAATAATTTATTAACTTAGTTGTTGTATGATGCCTTAACGTTAAATTTTTGCCTTGACGTTAAATTTAGTAAAATTTAAAAAAGATTAATTTTCAAAAAATTTTCCGCAGCCAGGTGTCGAACCCGGAAATTCATTCACTCTCTTAATGAATTGACCAAAGTTTTATACTACTGCAGACATTAAAGTTGTTGTGTTCTTAGCTTACAAATAATAATTTATTAACTTAGTTGTTGTGTGATGGCTTAACGTTAAATTTTTGCCTTGACATTAAATTTAGTAATATTTAAAAAAGATTAATATTCAAAAAATATTCCGCAGCCAGGAGTCGAACCCGGAAATTCATTCACTCTCTGAATGAATTGACCAAAGTTTAATGTAAGACCCGGTTAATTAACGGCTAATTAACCCATAAATGAGAATTTATTCTAGAAAGCCAAAAATGTTATTTTTATGGCTAAATGTGATAGAGGAGATTGAGACGAGAATTTTGGTACCAATTTTATAGAATTCGAACCAAGATTGGACCGAACGGGCCAAACCGGACCAACCGGACCCAAAGTGGGCCCTTGGCCCAACTAAACTAAACCAAAACCCTAGTTTTCAGCACTCTCTCTCCTCACAACACTCATATTCACGCTGAAATGGAGTAAGGGAGGGGAAGAACACTCTCTCAAGTTCTATCTCTCACTTGATCTTCAAACCACCATAACTTTTGATCTAGAGCTCCGATTGCCGCTCCGTTTGCGGCCACGCGTTCACCGTGGAGAGCTCTACAAAACCCATACAATCAATCTTGAGGTAAGCCACGTTTTACTGTTCGAAATTCCAGCCCTTGATTTCGAGTTTCATGAGCAAAAATGTTGAGATTTTGGGTTCTTTGATGTTATAGGACCCAACTCTCTTGAAGGAGAAGGTTAATCTTGTCTCCTTGGACCTTGGGTGTGGTAAGATTCTCAATCCTAGTGTAGTTTATTGTTCTATGATGTTTGGGTATTGAGATGTTGTGTATGGATATGATGATTGTGGCTTAGGTTGTGTATATGTGAATATTGGAGCTTGATTGGTGATTTTTGAAAGCTTGGAAAAGGGTTTTGTGTGATAAAATCTGTTCTTGGAGGTGTTGATATCTTGAGAGCTTGTGGAAAAATGGTTTGGAAGTGCTCCGGTTGAGCGTGGGAAATCGGCTAAGGTATGGTTTTGGTTTCCCGTATCTAATATGTAATGTAGTAGGAAATACTTAGGCTAGAGGCCCTAAGATAGGCATTGAATTGATGATGTTGTTGAATGATTGAGATATATGATGTGATCATATATGTGATTATGAATATTGATGCCTTGATTGTGTGATATATGAGAAAATGCATGTTGTGATATATGCTTGATGGATGATTGAGGTTGAATTGATGGGTGGTACCATGTTGATGGTGAGTATGATGTTGATCATGTATAATGATGGTTGATTGGAAATGGTATTATTGGAAATTGGGATGAGGAAGGATGTATGACATGATATTGTGTTTGTCCTTTAGCCATTTGATTGAGAAGTGTTAAAATGGTTAGATGGTGATTTTGGGAATTTTGGGTAAAGGGTCAATGTGTGAGTTGAGGATGGCTTGTTGTTGATTTTGGTACATTTTGAATGATTTCTAAGAGAAGGGTTGAAATTGGCATGTTTTGATTGATTTTGAAAAGAGTTGAAAGTGGCTTGTTTTGAAAATGGCACTTTGTGGTTTTGTATGAAAACATGGTTTTTGGGCAAACTTTGACAGGACATAACTTGGACTACGGATCTCTGATTTGTGCCAAATTTGTTTATAAATGAAATTGGATCCGGGATGTCCATGCCGTTCGAAGAACGGGTGAAAAACGATTTAAAATGAGGAAGTTATGTCCGTCGGAAGATTGGGGGTTGAATCTGTAAATTCTGCAACTTTTTAACTTAGAAAATTTTTAGCAGAATGACCCTCCGCGCGTAGGCGCACTTGGCGCGTACGCGCCGTTCTTCGAGAAAACGCCATCCACGCGTACGCGTGGTTTGCGCGGGCGCATCGATGTGCTGCACCAAATGCCCAGCCATTTTCCCGAGGGTTGTGCCTGAGTTGTGCCAGTTTTGTGCCTGGAACGCAAGAGCACCCACGCGTACACGTGGCTGACGCTTGCGCGTCGTTTGGCTAGTTTTCAACCCACTCGTTCGCGCGTATGACGCTTGCGCGTCGATGTGTTATAAGGCCATCCACGCGTGCGTGTGGAGTGCGCGTACGCGTGGCCCTGTTTTCATCCCAAAGTTGATTTTTGAGTTTTAAAAGCCAAATTTCATACGTCTAAGCCTCCGATCTCACCACTTATGTCTTAAATCATTATGATATGCCTAGCATGAGAAAAAGGGCTAGTGAATATGGTAACTTGCGAGTGAAGCAAGGGGAAAAATGAATGATCATTGAGGATCATAGATGATTATGTGAGATGCGGAGGATGGCGGTGGAAGTGCTTGTTATGCCATGGGCCGAAGGGTCGTAAATGTTAATGAATTGGCTGGTTATGGATTTAACCGTGAGCCGGATGGCTAGATTATTGCCGTGTTACGGCGGAGCCATGTTTATGGCCAAGTATAAATGCATATATGCTGTTGATTGAATTGTGAATGTTTGCACTTCCACCATTGGAGATGAGGGTTTCCCTGGGTAGTAGCAATGGCTAGCCACCATG
Organism: Arachis hypogaea; assembly: GCF_003086295.3. Lineage (NCBI taxonomy): Eukaryota > Viridiplantae > Streptophyta > Magnoliopsida > Fabales > Fabaceae > Arachis > Arachis hypogaea. Next base: position 48,715,310 of record NC_092048.1, read on the forward strand.
TGCTCCAGGTTAAGACTCGAAGCTCTGTTAACCCAATGTCGTAAGTGTGGCCGGGCACTGTGAAAGGCCCGGATGAGCTCGCCTTCGTAAATATTCACCAGTGATGGTGATGGATAAATATTCACCAGTGAGGGTGATGGATATGGATCATGATTATGATCAAGTTTATGATGAGTATAACTCGAGTTGGGATGCACGACAGAGGGACAGTCCAATGGTTAGCTACCAGGACTTGTCGGGTTGGCTCTATAACTGACAGATGATATCATCAGCCACTAGGGACAGGCATGCATCATGAGCATACTACATGAATTGTTTGAGATTGCCTATTTGACTGCATATTACTTGCTAATTGTCTAAATGCCCTATCTGTTCCTATTTGTAAATTTCTTGTCTGATATAACTGTGTTTGCTATATTATACTCCTGCTGGTGGTTGGGAGGTCTGAAGGAATTGGAAAGGGAAGTATTAGTTAGACTGAAGAATCTTTAGTCAGTTGCCACTCACGGTTTAGCTTGTTTATAAGCTTTGATACTATCTGGAGGAAGTTCCAGGATTGCCTTCGGCTTTCCTCTATTATTATGTATTATATATGTGGAAGCTGTTACCGTACTGGGGACCTCTGGTTCTCACCCATGCGGATTTTGTGGTTTTCAGATGCAGGACGCGAGGCTTCTCGTTGAGGCATGTTGGAGACTTCTGGATTTAGCGAAGATCCTTTGTTCTTGGGACTTTGTTTTGGGTTATATATCTTGTTTAGATACTTTTATCTCTATTAAATAATACAAACTGTGATGACTCCTCTTATAGGAGGTTTTGGAGAATAGGTTTCTGTATTTGTGTCCCTTTGGGTTTTCCTTGGGGTTTTCCTTATTTTATCATATGTATATATTACTATGCTCGGACCGGTTATCTTCGCAGTCGGATTTTGAGTCTTGATATTCCCGTTTTTGACACTCTTTATATATATATGATCTTGCGTTAGCTTATCCTTTGCTCGTTACGTTATCGATCGGAGTGTTGCGCGTTCGAGTTACGATTTTTGTTTACCCCTTTTTCTACAAAGGCTCCTAGTTATAATCAATTATTCATACTACTATACGTACTAAATTTTTGTTTTAGAGGTCATAATACCTTGCCATCTCTGAATTATGACTTAAGCATAAGACTCTGTATGGTAGGATGTTACATTATGGTATCAGAGCCGTTCGTTCCGGTAGAGCCTGAGGAATGGACTGACTATGCTTCTGTGCATTCTCTGTATGTGTGTTATGTGCTATTAGTATATCTGCTTGATATAATTGGCATAAACATTCATGAGCATGCATTTGGGACTTTGAAGCACTAAACTTCCGATATTGAGACTGATCAACTTAATATCGATTGTTTGGTGTGTATAGGAACCAGATGGCGCCTCGTGGACGCGGTAGAGGCCGTGGGAGAGGTCGTACTAATGCTCGTGCGCCGGAGACTAACCCTAATGATCCGGTAAACTTTATGACTGCGTTGGAGAACATGGCTGCTGCTATGCAAGCCACTGCTGAGGCTCTTGGCCAACAGATGAACAACCATGGTAATGACGGAGGTGGAGTTCAGGGTCCGATGACACTGGCGAACTTTTTGAAGGTTAATCCACCGAAGTTCAAGGAACTACTAGCCCGACTGAAGCCGATACGTGGTTTCAGGCTATGGAACGAGCACTGCAAGCGCAGTGGTACCTGAAGGGCAGCGTGTGGAGTTCGCTACCTATTTGCTCACTGGTGAAGCGTCGCATTGGTGGCAGGGTATCCGACGCCTCCTGCAGCAGGGTGATGATTATATCACCTGGAATGTCTTTCAAGAAGAGTTCTATAAGAAGTACTTTCCGACTTTTGCTAGGACGGCCAAGGAGCTTGAATTGTTGCAGCTGAAGCAGGGTGCTATGTCCGTATCTGAGTATACTGACAAGTTTGAGGAGCTGTTCAGATTCTCTCGTATGTGTCAAGGGACTCCGGTGGAATATGAGGAATGAAAGTGTGTTAAGTACGAAGGAGGACTCCGGAGCGATATTTTCGGTTCGGTGGGGCCAATGGAGATTAGGACTTTCTCCGAGTTGGTGAACAAGTGTAGGGTTGCTGAAGAGTGTGTGAAGAGGGCAGCCGCTGAGAAAGGAAGTCACAAAGGATCATTTTCACAGAACCGAGGGAAGAGCTTTGCACCTAGAGGTCCGTCTTTTAAGAGGGGAGGTTCTTTTAGGAGGCCCAACAACAACTACTCCCAAGGGAAAAGGTTTGGGAAGCAGCCTCAAAATGATCAATCTTGTACTAGGTGTGGAAGTCACCATCCGGGTGTACCATGCAAGGCCGGATGGGGTTTGTGCTACAATTGTGGAAAGGCGGGGCATAAAGCCACAAGTTGTCTGGAGAAGCAGAAGCAAGGTGCTGGAAAGCACAACAGACTGGTCGGGTGTTCACCACCTCAACTGTGGGTGCAGAGGGATCCGAGACACTCATTCGAGTAACTGTGAAATGGCTGGTCAAACTTTAAATGCTTTATTTGATTCGGGAGCATCACATTCATTTATTGCATTTGAGAAAGCCCATGAGTTAGGATTGAAGATCGTAACCTTAGGTTATGACTTAAAAGTGTATAATGCTACCATGAAGCCATGATAACTAGGCTAGGATGCCCGAAAGTTTCGTTTAGGTTCAAGCAGTGTGATTTTGTCCATAATTTAATCTGCTTACCGATGATCGGTCTTGATCTTATCTTGGGATTGGACTGGTTATCTGAGAACCATGTCCTGCTTGATTGTTCTACAAAGTCGGTGTACTTTATGCCGGAAGATACAGAAGGGCCGGTCGTGGTAAATAATTATTACTTGAATTCGATGATGGTGAACTGTTCTGGAATCGAATGTCAGGGTATCCTGTTGTTAACCGCTGGTGTTTCGGGTGATGATCAAAGGTTGGATCAGATTCCGGTAGTGTGTGAGTTTCCGGAAGTGTTTCCCGATGATATTGAGGAATTTCCACCTAACCGAGAGGTCGAGTTTGCCATTGAGTTGGTGCCTGGGGCGGGACCAATCTCAAGTGCTCCTTATAGAATGTCACCGTTAGAGATGGCCGAGCTAAAGTCTCAGTTAGAGGAATTTTTGGGTAAGAATTTTATCCGACCAAGTGTTTCCCCGTGGGTGCTCCAGTGTTATGTAAAGAAGAAAGATGAAGTATGCGCTCTGTGTGGATACAGCAGCTGAACAAGGTCACCATAAGAAAGTACCCATTGCCGAGATTGATGATCTCATGGATCAATTACAAGGAGCTGGGGTTTTCTCTAAGATCGATTTGCGATCCGGTTATCACCAGATAAGGGTGAGGGGTAAGGATATCCCTAAGACCGCTTTTAGGACTCGTTATGGTCATTACGAGTACACTGTGATGTCTTTTGGGTTGACGAACGCTCCTGCAGTGTTTATGGATTACATGAATAGAGTATTCCGTCCGTTTCTGGATAAATTCGTTGTTGTTTTCATTGACGATATACTAATTTACTCCAAGACTGAAGAAGAGCATGCGGAACACTTGCGGACCGTGTTGCAGATTTTAAAGGAGAAGAAACTCTATGCGAAACTGTCTAAGTGTGAGTTTTGGAAGAGTGAGGTAAATTTTTTGGGTCACGTGGTGAGTAAGAAGGGAATAGCCGTAGATCCAACTAAGGTGGAGGCTGTGATGGATTGGAAGCAACCAACCACAGTAACTGAGATAAGGAGTTTTCTGGGCTTAGCTGGCTATTACCGAAGGTTCATCAAAGGCTTTTCGCAATTAGCTTTGCCGTTGACAAAGTTAACTCGCAAAGACACTCCATTTGTTTGGACTCCTGAGTGCGAGGAGAGCTTTCAGCATTGAAGAAAAAGTTGACCACTGCACCTGGTTAGTGCTACCTGAGCCGAACGAGCCTTTTGAGGTGTACTGTGATGCCTCACTAAAGGGTCTAGGATGCGTGCTGATGCAGCATCATAATGTGGTGCGTATACCTCGCGGCAGTTGAGACCTCACGAAGTAGTTACCCTACGCACGATTTGGAACTCGCTGCGGTTGTGTTTGACTTGAAGGTGTGGAGACATTATCTCTATGGGGTTAAGTTCCAAGTCTTCTCCAATCACAAGAGCTTGAAATACCTCTTGATCAGAAAGAGCTTAATATGAGGCAAAGGAGGTGGATGGAATTGTTGAAGGACTACGACTTTGAGTTAAATTACCATCCTGGAAAGGCGAATAAGTGGCGGATGCGTTAAGTCGGAGTCGTTATGCGTCTTGGATGATGCTTCAAGAGAAGTTGTCAAGGGATTCGAGAGTCTAAAAATTGTGTTCGAGAAGAATCTGGAACCTTGTGTTTGAGCCAAAAGAAATCTCAATACTTAAGTCCGAACTCTAAAGGCTATGAAAACGATGAAGCGTTATGAAGTGTACCGCTATGAGCAAGAAAACAATGGAGAGGTCGAAAAAAAGATGGGTTATGGAGATTCAAGGGTAGGATCATTGTGCCGGATGTTGGCACTTTGAGGCAAGATATCTTAAAGGAGGCACACAAAAGCGGATTCTCCATTCACCCGGGAAGTACTAAGATGTACCATGATTTAAAGGCGATGTTTGGTGGCCGGGTATGAAGAATGATGTGGCGGAATATGTTTCAGAGTGCTTAACTTGTCAAAGGTAAAGATTGAACATCAAAGACCTTTCGGGATGTTGCAACCTTTAGAGGTTCCGCAATGGGAGTGGGAGAGTATTGCAATGGACTTTGTGTCGGGATTGCCAAGGACTAGGACTGGTTTTGATGCTATCTGGGTGATTATGGACCGACTAACGAAGTCAGCTCACTTTTTGCCCATTCAGATGACTTACACCCTTGAGGATCTAGCTCGGTTATACATAAAGGAGATTGTGAGACTCCATGGTGTACCTGCTACTATAATCTCTGATAGAGATCCTCGTTCACTTCGAGGTTCTGGGGTGCATTTCAGAAAGCTTTTGGAACCCAATTAAGCTGAGTACAGCTTATCATCCTCAAACAGATGGTCAATCCGAGAGGACGATCCAAACACTAGAGGATATGTTGAGAGCTTGTGTTTTGGACCAACCGGCGAGTTGGGATCGGTATATGCCGTTAGTGGAGTTTGCATACAATAATAGCTACCATGCGAGCATCGGAATGGGCTTTGTATGAGGCATTGTATGGGAGGAAATGTCAATCTCCGCTATGTTGATATGAAGCTGGAGAGAAAGGCTTGTTGGGGCCAGAAATGATAGCTGAGACCACTGAACAAGTCAAGAAAATCCGAGATAGGATGCTTACGGCGCAGAGTCGCCAAAAGAGTTACGCCGATCAGAGGCGGAAGCCCTTGGAATTTGAGGAAGGAGATCATGTTTTCCTTAAAGTTACTCCGACCACAGGAGTAGGTAGAGCGCTTAAAGCAAAGAAGTTGAATCCTCAATACATTGGTCCATTTCAGATCCTGGAGAGGATTGGGCCGGTGGCGTATCGGGTGGCTCTACCACCTCATCTTTCGAACCTGCATGATGTGTTTCACGTGTCGCAGCTTCGGAAGTACACCCCTGATGCTAACCATGTGTTAGAACCTGAATCGGTTCAGTTAAGGGAAGATTTGTCGCTTCCAATGGCTCCAGTCAGAATTGATGATACTAGTATCAAACGGTTGCGTGGAAAGGAGGTTTCATTAGTCAAAGTGGCTTGGAGTCGAAGCGGTGTTGAGGAACACACTGGGAACTTGAGTCGGAGATGCGAACGGATTATCCGCACTTATTCTCAGGTAAATGAATTTGAATTTATGGCAAAATTCCCAATTAGGTGGGTAGAATGTAAGACCCGGTTAATTAACGGCTAATTAACCCATAAATGAGAATTTATTCTAGAAAGCCAAAAATGTTATTTTATGGCTAAATGTGATAGAGGAGATTGAGATGAGAATTTTGGTACCAATTTTATAGAATTCGGACCAAGATTGGACCGAACGGGCCAAACCGGGCCAACCGGATCCAAAGTGGGCCCTTGGCCCAACTAAACTAAACCAAAACCCTAGTTTTCAGCACTCTCTCTCCTCACACACTCATATCACGCTGAAATGAGTAAGGAGGGGAAGAACATTCTCAAGTTCTATCCACTTGATCTTCAAACCACCATAACTTTTGATCTAGAGCTCCGATTGCTGCCCGTTGGGCCACCGTTCACCGCGGAGAGCTCTAAAAAACCCATACAATCAATCTTGAGGTAAGCCACGTTTTACTGTTCGAAATTCCAGCCCTTGATTTCGAGTTTCATGAGCAAAAATGTTGAGATTTTGGGTTCTTTGATGTTATAGGACCAACTCTCTTGAAGGAGAAGTAATCTGTCTCCTTGGCCTTGGTGTGGTAAGATAACCTAGTGTTTTTTGTTCTAGATGTTTGTATTGAGATTGGTATGGATATTGATGGGCTTAGGTTGTGTATATGTGAATTGGGCTTGATTGGTGATTTTGGAAAGCTGGAAAGGGTTTGTGTGATAAATCGTTCGGAGGTGTTGATTGGAGCTTGGGAAAGTGGTTTGGAGTGCCGGTGAGTTGGAGAAGGTTATTTTCGTTTCCGATCTAATATGTAATGTGTAGGAATACTAGCTAGGCCTAAGATAGCATGAATTGTTGGTGTTGTTGAATGGTTGAGATATATGATGTGTTCATATATGTGATTATGAATATGATGCCTTGATTGTGTGATATATAAGAAATGCATGTTGTGATATACTTGAATGTTGAGGTTGATTGATGAATACCATTTGATGTGATATGGTTGATCATGTATAATGATGGTTGATTGGAAAGATATGAAAATTAGGATGAGGAAGACGTGTATGACATGAATTTTGTTTGTTTTACCATTTGATTGAAATTAGAATGTTAAGGTTTGGGATTTTGTAAAAGTCAATGTATTTGAAGGATGGTTGTTATTTGATTTTGGCACATTTTGAATGATTTTAAGGGAAGGTTGAAATTGCAGGTTTTGATTGATTTTGAAAAGAGTTGAAGTGGCTATTTGAAAATGCACTTTAATGTTTTGTATGAAAA